>NC_041393.1:632809413-632890364 GCF_002162155.2 Triticum dicoccoides | reverse complement strand
GGTGGAGCTTGCGGGGGAGGGTGCGGGTGGGATCGAGATTTAGATCAAAAAGTGTCCATGAAATTTAAAAATATTCATGATATCAAAAAGTGCCCATGAAATAGAATCGAGAAATGAAGACTACGATTTAAATACAATCGATCTTAGCTAGCTATCTGTTCACAATCTTCTTGCCCTTCTTTTTCGCAAATGGAGTTCTTCTGTGGAACGGACGTCCTTTAGGTAGGGTTCTCCTGCTTCTTCTTGTGGTGTGTGCTGCTACTTCATCGTCGTCGTCATGTTCGATCTTTGGGTCGCCGTACTTGTCGAAGTCTTGCTCATTGGCTACTCCATCCATTCCGATGATCTTCCTTTTGCCTCTCCTCACGACAACACGACTGGGCTTTGACGGGTCGGTAATGAAGAAGCATTGGTCCACTTGGGAAGCCAGTACCCATGGCTCATTTTTCGCGGTGACGTTTGCGCCCGCGGTCTTGTATTTGGCTTTGGGTATAACCATGGTGGTGAAATACTGGTCTTCTTTTAGGATGCTCTTGGCCCATCTGACACGGAACATCGGGACCTTCTCTCTAGCGTAGCTCAGCTCCCAGATCTCCTTGATCCTTCCGTAGTATTTGTCCTTGTCATTGCCGGTGTAGGATTCCATCGTTACCCCGGAGTTCTGATAACCATCGCTCTTCATGTCCTTGTCCTCGGTGTGGAATGTGTAGCCGTTGATATCATACGCCTCATAGGTCATCAGGTTGTGCTCGGCGCCCTATGACAAGGCAAATATGAGTTGTTCTTCCGCGGAAGAATCCTCATGTAAAGGGTACGACAGAAGCTTCTGCTTGAACCAACGCGTGAAACATGAGTTGTGCTCTTTGATTATATCTCCGTCCGTCCTCTGTTGGCCTCGGTCATAGTACGTCTTCTCAACAAAGGTTTTTTGCTCTACCACCCAAGGATCGACCACGTCTATGTGTTGTAGCGCGACTAGGTTTGCTCTTTCAAAGTCGGCGAGTCGACCCTCGAAGTCGACATGCATTTCGCGGCGACCCTCACGGTGACCCCATCCAGCGAGCCTACCTAGGTGCCTGTTGACGGGCAGACCAACGGGGTTGTCGATGCCTAGATAATTCGTGCAGTAGGATATGCACTCTTCGGTCAGAAAGCCCCTGGCTATACTTCCCTCTGGACATGACATGTTGCGAACGTATCCTTTGATTACAACGTTCATCCTTTAGAACGGCATCATGCTGTGCAAGAACGTCGGCCCGAGTTCGATGATATCATCCACGATATGGACCAGCAGATGCAGCATAACATCGAAGAATGCGGGCGGGAAGTACATCTCAAGCTCGCATAGTATCACCACGATCTCTTCCTGTAGCCTTCTGAGTTGCCTCACGCCAATGGACTTCCGAGAGATGACGTCGAAAAAGTTGCATAGGCCAAATAGCGTTTCACGAACGTGCGCGTCCATGATCCCACGGATTGCAACTGGAAGTATCTGCGTCATCAGCACGTGACAGTCGTGAGACTTCATCCCACTGAACTTCTGCTTCGCTTGGTCTAGGTATCTGCTTATCTTCCCCGCGTAACCGTAAGGAAGTTTTACTACAAGGAGGCAGGTGAAAAACTGCTCGATCTCCTCCTGACTTAGAGTGAAGCACGCGGGAGGGTAGTCATTTCTGGTCTTCTTGGCCTTTTTGCCTTTGCGACGACTTTCTGTGTCCTGCTTCGCCTCATCATCATCATCATCATTATCATCATTAGCGTGAATCTCCTGCCTGATGCCCATTGATTTCAAGTCTGCCCTTGCTTTCGGCACATCTTTGATCCTCTCTGGCATGTTGAGCAGGGTACCAAGCAGACTCTCGCGCACGTTCTTCGTGATATGCATGACATCAAGGCTGTGAGGCACATGGTGGATCTTCCAGTACGGCAAGTCCCGGAAAACAGACCTCGTTTTCCATACCTTCAGCAGCGGCTCTGGCGCCTTTCGCTTTTTTCCCGGCTCTAGCGCCTTTTGCTTCTTTCCCGGCAGTGGGTAGTCTTTCCAATTTTTCAACAGCTCGTCTATTTCCTCGCCGCTCCTCGTACACGGGCGTTTTCGGGGTTCAGTTTCACCATCGAACAGATCCTTGCGTTTCCTCCACGGGTCATCGTCGTGAAGCCACCTTCGATGTCCCATGAACACGGTTTTCGAAGACCCGAGATCTCTATCTAGCCGGCGATACGTTGTGTCATCCATGCACCTTACGCATCCAGAAAATCTGTGGACTACCTGCCCCGCGAGATATCCATAACCGAGATAGTCGTGCACCATCGTGAGCAGTGCGGCTCTCATAGGGAAATATTCTTTCTCTGCGGTGTCCCACGTATTGGCTGGCGTTTTCCACAGTGTGTCTATCTCCTCCTTCAGCAGCCCCAGATACAGATTGATGTCGTTCCTTGGTTGTTTCGGCCCTTCAATTAGCATACTCATGTGAATGTACTTCCTCTTCATGCACAACCAGGGGGGAAGGTTGTACATCCACACAAACACAGGCCAGGTGCTATGCGTGCTTCTCTGGCTGCCAAACGGATTGACTCCATCGGTGCTCGCCCACAGCACGATGTTCCTTGGATCCTTCCCAAATTCTGGGTATTCGGAGTTCAACGCTTGCCACTGGCTCGCATCCTTAGGGTGACTCAGCATCTTGTCTTTTTTATTTATCTCAGGATCATTTCCGTCATCTTCCCGCTTCTTCTCCTCCCTATCCGCGTGCCAACGTAGGAGCTTTGCTACCTTAGGGTCCGCGAAATACCGCTGCAGATGAGGAGTGATCAGAAAGTACCACACCGATTTTCGAGGAGCTTTCTTCATCTTCTTGTATCGAGTGACGCCGCACACCGGACAGATGGTAGACTCCGCGTGCTCGTCCCGATAAATGATGCAATTGTTCATGCACACATGGTATTTCACGTGCGGTAAATCCAGAGGACACACGATTTTCTTCGCCTCCTTGAAACTGGTCGGGCACTTGTTCCCCTTGGGAAGACGTTCGTGCCAGAATGACATGTTCTCGTCGAAGCATGCGTCGGTGATTTTGTGTTTTACCTTCATCTCCAGAGCCATGAGCGTTACTTTCAGGCGGGTATCCTAGGGCCTGCATCCTTCATACAATTGAGTAACCGCGTCTATCTCCAGTTGATCCAGCTTGGCTTTCTCTCGGGCGGCAGCTCTTGTGTTATCCGTCTGCTTGTGAAGCAGCTCTTGAATATGAGGGTCCTGCACCCAGCCTCCATCGTCGTATGCTCCGGCATCTTCATCTTCATGATCATGCCCTTCGTCTTGATCTTCCTCATCGTCATGTACGACATCTTCTACATGATGGCTGTGTACAGCATCACCGCCATGATCATGTCCTGGAGATTCTTCGTCTTCTCGCCCTCCCTCGCCGCAGTGGTACTTGTCTTGTTGCCCTTCCTCATTTCTTGCCCGGCCCCCATGGACGACTTCATAGTCATCTTCATCACCTTGCGACCGATAGCCATCCATGAAACCACGCAAGAGCAGGTGGTCCCGCACCTGCCCGGAATCCGGGTCCGCAATAAGGCTCTTCAGCTTGCATCTTCGACATGGACATCTTATCTCCGTCTCGTTGTTTTGAAGCTTCTCGGCCTTCACGGAGCTCAAAAACCTATTCACGATGCCTTCGGTCATCGTGCGGACCATGGTCGCCTGCGGGGTAGAGCAAAATGATATTTTAGAACCAAGAAAAAATTTGGCATGACCTTCCCTAAAAATAGGACCAAAAAGAATGCATAGTGCCAAAATTCTTGCTGAAACGGAAATGAATCAACATTCCGGCAAAATATTGGCAACTATCGCATTTCAAATACCGGTACCCGCAAACACAAACATATATGCAACACCACAAACACAAGCAACACCACAAACATACATAGATCTAGCTAGGTCACAAAAAGTTCATGTGCACGTTGTTGGAGCGAGCTAGGGAGAAAAAAAGTAGATCTACATCATGAAGATAGCTTTCCCCTTACTTACCTATCAAAAAAGGTAATTTCACCACTTAATTTTGATGAATCTATGGTGGAAATGAGGTGAGGAGGAGGAGGCAGCCGAGACAAGCTTGGAGGAGGAGGTGGAGAGAATGAAGTGGGGAAAGTGAGTGGGTAGGTGGGCTGTCCAAAATATCTTGTTGGTCCCAGGTTACTAATGGCGCACCACCACAAAATGCGCCATTAGTAACCCTGGTTACTAATGGCGCACCTGCAGGTGGTGCGCCATTAGTACTTTTTGCATAAAACTAAAAAAACATATGTATACTAATGGCGCACTGTGGGAAAGTGCGCCATTAGTAGTTTAAACTAGTAATGGCGCACTTTGACACGGTGCGCCATTAGTAGGTTTGCAAAAAAGTAAAAAAAAATATACTAATGGCTCACTGTCTGGGTGGTGCGCCATTACTAGTTCTAACTAGTAATGGCGCACTTTGACATCATGCGCCATTAGAATGTATGGAAAATGGAAAAAAATCAATACTAGTGGTGCACCTTGTGCCTGGTGCGCCATTAGTGTCTTCCACACTAATGGCACACCTCCAAGCGGTGCGCCATTAGTATATAGTAGTGGCGCACTGCTTACCTGGTGCGCCATTATTATCAATCCTATCTATAGCCGTTTTCCTAGTAGTGGAACTTGCACTAATGAAAGTATGAACCCTAGGCCTTGTTTCCTATCATTGCAATACCGTTTATGTTCACTTTTATCATTAGATACCTTGCTGTTTTTATTACTTCAGATTACAAATACCTATATCTACCATCCATATTGCACTTGTATCTTCATCTCTTCGCCGAACTAGTGCACCTATACAATTTACCATTGTATTGGGTGTGTTGGGGACACAGGTGACTCTTTGTTATTTGGTTGCAGGGTGGTTTGAGAGAGACCATCTTCATCCTACGCCTCCTATGGATTGATAAACCTTAGGTCATCCACTTGAGGGAAATTTGCTACTGTCCTACAAACCTGTTCACTTGCAGGCCCAACAAAGTCTACAAGAAGAAGGTTGTGTAGTAGACATCAGTGTGCGCGCATTAGGGCAGGCCTAGGGTGCACACACCTGCCTAGCCACCACGCGCGAGGTGCGCGAGGGAGAATGACGGGCAACTTCCACCTCCCTCCTGTCCATAGGCTAAAAAGCAAACGAGTGGGAGGAGAAGAATTCAACTCGGCGAACCAAAACACGAAAGCACCAAATCCATTGAAAGATTACAAATAGACTGCAAGAAACTTCGGAAAGCAAATGAACAGCCGCGTCCGGCACCTAATCTAGTCTTCTCACCAGCGTGGAGCTAAGTGATGCCACTAAGACGTGGGAGGAGCCCCCGTGAGGCCCCAGGGCGGCTCTTAGGAGACTCCGGGGCATGTACAACCCCACTCATTACATGAGAGAGTCACGAGCGGAGACCTTCATAGGCCGTAGCCTTGCTTAACAGGTCGGAGCCTTTCTTCAGGGGTAGAACTCCAGGAGGTGCTGGATGTTCCAGGCGTTCTGGATAGGGAGCCTGTCCTGTGTCTCCAGGCGTGTGGCGCTAGGCCTGGAGACATGGGAAATCCTAAACGGGCCCTCCCACATGGGAGAGAGCTTGTGCAGTCCTTCCCTGGAGAGCACCCACCTCAAGACAAGGTCGCCCACCTCTAACGTCCTGGAGCAGACACTGCAGCAGTGGTACTGCCACAGTGCTTGCTGGTACCTTGCCGCTTGGAGCGAGGCTTGACAGCAGCATTCCTTCCCCCGCACGAGATCCATCCCCCGCGTGGCGTCCCGACGCGCCTTGTCGAACGCCAGGACCCGCGTGGAGCAATGCTTGACCTCGTGTGGGAGAACCGCTTCTGCTCCGTAGACAAGGAAGAACGGTGTCTCTCCCATTGGCTTGGTTGTGGTGGTGCGGATCGACCACAGGACGGACTGCAGCTCGTCGAGCCAGCCCCTGCCGCATGCCTGGAGCTTCTTCTTGAAGGTCCTTGTCTTGAGGCCCCTCAGGACCTTTGTATTGGCCCGCTCGGCTTGGCCGTTGCTCCTGGGGTGTTCCACTAGGGTGTAGCATATCTGCGTTCCAAGGTTAGCAAAATATGTTTTGAAAAGGTTTCTAGTGAATTGTGAGCCGTTTTCGGTGATGATGTGGTTAGGAACCCCAAACCGGCTCACGATGCCCTTGATGAACTTGACGGCTGATCCAGCTGGGATGGCGGGAACATATTCTACCTCCGCCCATTTGGTGAATTTGTCGATGGCGACGTAGAGGTAGCGGTAGCCCCCTGGCACTCGAGGGAACGGCCCCAAGATATCCAGCCCCCAGACTGCGAACGGCCATGTGAGCGGGATTGTTTGGAGGCCCTGCACAGGCTGGTGAATTTGCTTGGCTGGAACTGGCATGCTTCACATGAACATACCAGCTCTGTGGCGTCGTTGAGCGCAGTGGTCAAGTAGAAGCCGCTGCAGAACGCCTTGCCCACTAGAGTGGGTGATGAGGAATGATGCCCGCAGTCTCCACCATGTATGTCCGCTAGCAGCTAAAGTCCCTGCTCCATGGAGATGCATCGCAACGAAACGTCATTGGGCCTTTTGCGATATAACTCACCATCCTGGATACAGTACGCGGTGGCTTGACGGGCAACACACTCAGCATCCCCCTTCTTCTCTGGCAGGGTCCCTTGAAGCAAGTACGCCTTGAACTCCTCAGTCCAGCACCGCTCCAGAGGCTCGAGCGCAAGCAGCAGGAGGGCCCCTGTGGGTGACCACATGCTGGCACGCCAGTCACAGGCGCCTGAGGCAGATCCTCCTGAGGCGGTGCTAGAGTCGTGGAGGGGGGAGCCGCAGATGGCTTGAAGAGCCGCTCCTCAAACACCCCTGGCTCTTGGGGGAGCCTTCGGGAGTCTCTCTTGGCAATATCATTCACCTCCATGTTCGTCCCTCATGGCACGTGCTGCAGTTCCAAGCCCAAGAACCGCATCTCCATCTTGCGTACTTCTTCTAGGTATGCCTCCATGTGCTCGTCCTTGGGTGTGTACTCCTTGTTGGAGAAGTTGACGAGGAGCTGGGAATCACCCTTGACGGTGAGGCGCTTCGCCCCCAACGCCACCGCGGCCCTGAGACCGGCGAGCAAGCCCTCGAATTCTGCGATGTTGTTGGAGACCTTCTCGCCCTACTGGAAACAGACTTGTACCACGTAATAGAGCTTGTCCTTGGCGGGTGAGATGAGGACGCCCCCTGCTCCTACGCCTTGTCATGTGAATGCTCCGTCAAAGTACATGATCCACCCGTCCGGCTCCTCGTCCCTAGGTAAAAGGGAGCAGTCCTTGCTTATTCGTGGTCGGGGATGTCAGTCCACTCGGCCAGGAAGTCAGCGAGAGCCACACCGTTGATGACCCTGGTGGTGCTGAACTCGGGATGGAACGCCTGATGCTCGATGTTCCATTCTGCAACTCGCCCGACGGCGTTCGAGCTTCGGAGCACCCTCTCCAATGGGTATGCAGAAATGACTTTGATAGGGTAACCTCGGAAATAGTGGCGCAGCTTTCGGGAGGCAACGAGGAGCGCGAGCAAGAGCTTTTGAGGCATGGGGTAATGCGCCCGTGCCTCTCTCAGCATCGTGCTAATGAAGTAGACGGGGTGCTCGACGAAGGGAGGAGGCACCGGTGGAATCTTGTTCTTCTTGAGGATGCGTGCCTTCGGTGGTCTCGCGAGGTCCGCTCTAAGGAGCCCGTCAGCTGTGGGTTCAATCGCAGCCTCGGGAGGGATGTCGGCCGCTGGGTTGGCCGAGGCCCCAGGTGCGCTGTCCTGAGGGTGTTGTGCCTTGCTTGGTGGTCGAGTGTTCTACCAAGGGCCCTCGGGTGGGCGCTCCTTCCTTAGTACCACCAGGGCGGCGCTAGCTAAGTGAGGGATGGCTGCCAAATAGAGTACCAAGGGCTCGAGAGGGCACGACGCCACCATCACTGGTGGGCTGGTCAAGTATCTATTGAGGTCTTGTAAGGCTGCGTCAGCCTCCGGGGTCCACTCGAACGGCCCCTTCTTTTTCATCAGCTTGAATAACGGGAGGGCGCGGTCCCCCATCTTGGAGATGAAGCGCCCCACCGAGGTCACACAGCCCGTCAGCTTCTGCATCTCCTTCAGGGTCTGTGGGGGGCTCATGTCCTCTATTGCCTTGACCTCTCTTGGATTGGCCTCGATCCCTCTGTGCGACACCAGGAAGCCCAGCAGCTTGCCAGAGGGGACCCCGAATACACACTTCTCGGGATTGAGCCGGAGGTCCACCTTGCGCAAGCTGGCAACTGTCTCCTCCAAATGTGCTATCAGGGTCCCAGCCTCCCGAGACTTCACTACTATGTCGTCAACATAGGCCTTTGCGTTTCTCCCGAGCCGCATGCCTAGAGCGATGTGCATCAGCCGCTGGAAGGTAGCCCCAGCGTTGCGCAGCCCGAAGGGCATGTAGGTGTAGCAGTACACCCTGCAGGGGGTCAGGAATGCCGTCTTCTCCACATCTTGCACGGCCATCTTGATCTAGTGGTAGCCTGAGAAGGCGTCTAGGAAGCACAACAGGTCGCACTGGGCGGTGGAGTCCACGATCTGATCGATGCGAGGAAGCGGAAAGGGATCTTGAGGGCAAGCCTTGTTGAGGTTGGTGAAGTTGAGGCACATGCGTTCCTTCCCTCCTTTCTTGGGGACGACAACGGGGTTCGCCAACCACTCTGGGTATTGTACTTCCCTGATGACCCCAGCGTCCTGCAGCTTGCGGGTTTCTTGGACGATGAATGCTTGCTTCTCGGTGGACTGGCGGCGGGCCTTCTGCTTCACCGGCCGCACGTTTGGGCATACTTTCAGGTGCTGCTCGATTATTCCCCTCAGGACCCCAGCCAGGTCTTTGGGATCCCAAGCGAATACGTCCTTGTTGGTGCGCAAGAAGTCTACCAACGCCTTCTCTTGGTCCCGAGGAAGGCCAGCTCCTATGGTGAAGGTGGCGCTGGTTGTCCCCTCCTCACTGACCATCACTTGCTTCATCTCGGCTTGGTCTTGGGAGAACATCTGCTTCTTCTTGTCCGGCGCTGCTCCTGGGGCTCCAGGACCCCCTTTCTCACTAGGCAGCACGGAAGCCGCCGGCCTGAAGGCGATCTTGATGGACTGCACTGCATCTTTGGTGTCCCCTGCCATCGTGAGGACACCATTGCTGCCAGGCATCTTCATGAGGTTATAAGCTGGGTGAGTTGCCGCCATGAACTTGGCTAAGGCAGGGTATCCGAGGATGGCATTGTATGGCAAGTCGATTCGGGCGATGTCGAAGTCGATGAGCTCGGTGCGGTAGTTGTCGCGGGTCCCGAAGGTAACAGGGAGACGGATTTTCCCCAGAGGACGGGTGAAGCCACCGCTGACCCCGAAGAAGGGCTTGGTGGGGCGGAGCCAGTCGGGAGGCATGTGCAGCAGGCCAAACGCCTCCGCGGAGAGCACGTTGAGGCCGGCTCCGCCATCGACGAGGGTCCTGGTGACCGCCACGTTGAAGATGGTGGGGGTGCAGAGTATTGGGAGCGCTCCTGCTATAACCGTGGTTGCTGGATGGTCTTCTGGGCCGAAGGCGAGGTTGGCCTTTGGCGCTGCCCAGCCCGGAGGATCCCCCGAGCTCACTTGGGCAATGCTTACTTGCAAGTAGAATTGCTTGATATGCCGATCAGAAGGTGGCGCCTGCGAGCCGCCTAAGAGAGCCACAACGACAGGAGGCGCCGGTGCCGCGAAGTGCGCAAGGAAGAGGCTACGCAGCTCCTCCCAAGATGCCACGGAGGACTCCGGCAGGTGGAGCAGCTAGGCGCGCGGCGCTCCTACAAGGGCCATGGGGAGCCAGTTGGCCTTCACCTTGTCGTCTCTGTCGGCCGCCCAGATTGCCCCTTCGTACGCCTGGAGGAAGCCAACCGGGTCCGCCACGCCGTCGTAGCATGGCGACAGCTCGGGCCTGAACTTGGGCAGCCATTCCACCCATCGCAGGGAGGGGGTGAAAGGGCGCAGCCCCGACGCACCTTCGAAGGCGCGCACCGGTCGAGTCGATGGAGAAGCGCCTGCACTGAAGTCGATGGTGCGATCTGATGGACGGAGTACAGGATCCCCGACGCACCCCTATCTGGCGCGCCAAATGTCGGATTACGGGTTCCACAAATTCTTGATAGGTTCAAACTCTGGGGTGCATGCGGAGATCTCAACCTATCCAGCCTGCCTACTCGCAATCCTCCTAATCCTAGCACATCGGGCTCGAAGAGACAAAGAGACACAACAGTTTATCCTGGTTTGGGCCACCTTGCGGTGTAATACCCTACTCCAGCATTTTGGTGGATTGCCTCGAAGGGCTGTGGATGAACTGGCCTCAGGAGGTGAGGTGTTCTTGAGCTCGAGAGAGCTGGTGAGGATGGATCTCACTCGGAATCATATGCCTCCCTATGGTGGTGGCTCAGTCCTATTTATAGTGGTCTTGGTCTTCTTTCCAAATGTTGGCGGGAAGGTATCCCACAACGGCAGGATTCAAAAGGGACAAGCAGTACAAGTTATCCTCACTAAAGTGGTCTTCGCCTACGAAAAGCCTCTGCTCGTGACGCTGCGGTGGGCTCGGTGATGACCTCTGTCCTGCCATCTTGACGGTCTTGATATTGTTGCACCAGAATGAAAACCTTTGGCTGATACCTCGGGACTACGCGCCTGTGGCTTGCCTCCCTTGCACCGAAGAAGAAACTGGCACTCTGCACCCGCTGACGCCCGTCTGGCCTTGGTCGTCATGGCTCACAGCAGCCGAGCCTCGTGAGGTGTACCTTGCATAGAAGTCCTCGCCCCTCGGAAGCCAGCCTGAGGAGGTTGATCCCCTCAGGGATCTTGCTGTCGTCCGCCTCGCGAGACATGGCCCCTTGCGAGGGTCTTGAGTCGTTGAAGCTGGGCCGTATCACGCCGTTGATGGAGCCACGTGATGAGCCGCAGGCAGACAAGTCTGAATACCCCATATCCGAAACGCCGACAGCTTGAAAACAGACGAACATGATATGGATCGACGCGACCGTGCCGATCTCGATCTCTCTGTGCGACCTCAGCGAATCTGCTCCAGGCCCGGGTCTCCCCGTTTCCGTCACCCAACCCCTATTATTTGTCCTGGTCACCCCAGTTATCCACCTCGCCTTTTCCATGTTTCGGCATATAGTAGGAGTACAAAGTACTCATGACTTGTTTCGGCTGTACAAACTAGGTTTCTAACCCAATCGCGTAGCTAGGTCCAAACTCGTAACGCGCGCCATATGGTGTGTGTCGCTAGCAAAAAGCACTTGAATGGAGAAGGCTTCAGTGGGGACCTACACATCCGCTACGAAATGATTTCCGTTGCATTGTCCTAGCCTTTCATAGCCGATGTTAAGGCCATCTCCAACGCTGTTCATCAAAACCTCTGTAATGATTTCCGTCTGCAATGTCTGAAGTGAGCGAGCCATTTGATATTTTTAGGCCTTCAACATGGGTCATCAAATTGTGTCGCATGGGCTTAAATGTTTGAAATCACATATGTCTACGGACGAGGATTTACGGCATGCAAGTGCGGGGCACTCCGGTCCCTGGTGCCGTCCTTTTATTTTGTTTTCCAATTTTCAAAGTTCTGTATCTTTTAAAAGAAAATTCTCAACTAAGTTCTGTTTCAGATTCATGTTTCTCGGAACCAGCGCTTCGAAATAAGATCCATTTCGAATATATTTTGACGACTTTTACAAAAATATGTCAAGTTTCAATGTTCAAACTTAGTACGAGCGACCGATAAATATCAATTATTTTGTGTCTATGAATCGATAGAAAAAAATTGCTTAAAATTATAACTCTGAAACTTGTTAAAACCTGGCATTTTTAGCTGCAAAAACCGTAAGTCTCATCGTTGAAACTTGAAGCTTTTTGAGGAATTTCCTTTTTTACTTTCTACTACTTTGCGAATCGTGAGACAAATCGAGCGAGCGGCAGGGCTTGGTAGGTGAGTGCCCCCGCACTTGCCTGCCCCCGCGACCCAAACAAAGGGAATTCGGATGTCCTCATGTCTTCGGTTCAGGGACACACCCACAACACCCTTTTTGGCGACGCCCTAGAGACCCTTTGCGCACTTACTCGACCTTGACCGTATGACTGACCACTCTTCTACCCGCATTCACGACGGCGCAGTGCCCGAGAACCCGACTCCAACTTTAAAGCAGACATGCCTACTCCTCTGCAAACCCTATCTATACAATCCTCCTCCTCTTTGACACCTTCATCGGTCGCCGCAGATCACCAAACCTCCGGACGCCGTGATGGGAAATAAGACAGACGCCGAGAAGTCCCAAATGTGGTGACTGCTCGGCGGCGGTCGCTCTAACCGGCCGTCGTTGTGTCAGGACAGCGGATCCGAGGGGAGCTCTAGATCCAGTTCTCACCATCGCCCATGATCGTCGGGCCGGTCGTCACCCACGGCTCCATCCACCATGTGGGTGGGGGTGCTCTCCTCGGATGCGACAAGCAGAAGTCACCCCTTCTTTGATATGGCCATGTTGACAGACGACGAGTTCACTTCGCAGATGGAGGAGATGCGGTGTCATTCTTTGACTGACCAGGGTCTGGCACCGCCATTCCCTCCACGCTTTCACGATGTCCAAAATTGGATGCCACCGCATGAAGGAGGAGTCGCCACTCCCGTCATGCAATCATTGCATCCATATCAAATGTGGCGTCAAGGAGGAGCCTTCTTCCCTACCTCTGACCCTCCCGGCAGTTAGCGGCGCTCGGTATTCCCCGTCGTCAAGGAGGACCGCCCTCCCCACCACCGTTCAAGCCACCGCTGTCGTGGTTCTAAGCCTGACAGTAGAGTGGGGGGTAGGTATGGAGAGGCAAGGTCCTAGCTATGGAGAGGTTGTAAACACAAGGGATATACGAGTTCAGGCCCTTCTCGGAAGAAGTAACAGCCCTACGTCTCGGAGCCCGGAGGCGGTCGAGTGGATTATGAGTATATGAGTTACAAGGTGCCGAACCCTTCTGCCTGTGGAGGGGGGTGGCTTATATAGAGTGCGCCAGGACCCCAGCCAGCCCACGTAGGAGAGGGTTTAAGGTGAGTTAAGTCTGGGGCGTTACTGGTAACGCCCCACATAAAGTGCCTTTACTATCATAAAGTCTACTTGATTACAGGCCGTTGCAGTGCAGAGTGCCTCTTGACCTTCTGGTGGTCGAGTGAGTCTTCGTGGTCGAGCCCTTCAAGACAGTCGAGTGTGTCCCTCGTTGGTCGACTGGAAGGCGACTTCTTCTAAGGGTGTCCTTGGGTAAGGTACTTAGATCAGGTCCATGACCCTACCCTAGGTACATAACCCCATCATTAGCCCCCGAATGGATTGAGGCTTCGAGTGAGGAAGGAGTTGATGTCGTTTCCGATTAACCTTTGCGCTCTGGTCGTGCGTTGTCCTGGACCAAAGAATCTCTTCGTCGACAGTGAGTAACTTGTCTTCAGTCGACTCGATCCATTCTATTCTTGCGTCGAGTGATCTTTCGGGCTTCGACGATCTCCGAGCGACGGATCGCTGGAAACCCCGTGTCTGACAGACTGATCTGCTGTTCGCGGATTCCGCGGGATGCGAAATTTGGGGACGCGCGCGAAGTGGAGCGGACCGCGGCGTTCGGATGGGACGGGACATAGACGCCTCGATCTCCACGTCGCTTTTTTCGCCATGTATCCCGTCTGCATAACTGTTCCTGATATGATTAGATCGACCGGGCCCACCTGTCATCCACTCGGAAGGGACCTTATAAATGCGCCCGGCGAGGATTTCTGTACTGTGCCTCAGTCATTTTCTCTCTCTCTCTCTGCTTCTTTCTTCCCCGCCCAGCGTGCTCGCTCTCGCCCCCGCACCACTTCCCTTCGCGCATCTCGCCGACAACCATGGCCAAGGAGAAGACGGCGGCGCTGGAACGTGCGAAGAAGGCGTCGGCGTCGGAGAAGGCAAAGGGGAGATCCACCAGCCGCGGCGGGTCCTCGTCCAGATCCCGCCTGCCGAAGGGCTGGGTCCAAGGAGACTGGATCCAGTCGACCATCACAGAGAATGACCTCCTCGACATGGCCAACGAGGGCTTGATCCCTCATGGAGCTGCGAGGCTTCCGGGGAAGGAGTGGCAGCCCCAGCCAGAAGAGGGTGAGTGTGTGCTCTTGGCCACCCATGTTGATCGTGGATTTTCCTTGCCGCCGAGTGTTTTCTTCCGTGGCTTCTTGAATTCCTTTTGAGCGCAGCTCCACCACTTTACCCCAAACTCTATTGCCTATCTTGCTGCGTTCGTGTCCATGTGTGAGGGTTTCCTGGGCTGTCGACCGTACTGGGGTTTGTTCAAGCATATATTCACGTGTCGCTCTCAGACTGTGAAGAAGGCGAGCCCAGGTGATGAGAGAACCCGAGTCGTACAAATGTGTGGGGGTCTGGGGATCCAGGTGAGGAATAAGATCACCTTCCCGCCCATGACCTTTCCCGAGTCAGTCAGAGGCTGGCAGTCGACCTGGTTCTACTGCCAAGACCAGTCGACGCCGGGGCAGTCGAGTGGACTCCCTCAGTTTATCATGGACCGAGTGAACAAGCCCTCCTCTCTGAAGTTGATCCTGGAGGAGAAAGCTGACGTGAAGATGTTGATGGAGCGCGTGGTGCAGTTGGTTCGGGAGGGAGTGACGGGCATGGATCTCCTGGAGGTCTTCCTTAGGCGTCGCATCCAGCCCCTTCAGTTCCGGAGCCACTGCATGTGGTTGTACTGTGGGACCGAAGACGAGACTCGAGTCCATCCAGAAGCAGTCGACGATGTCACTCTGGAAAGATGGATGGTAGCCGTTACCGGAAACAAGGACAACCCACGTGGAGCTAGAAGGATTCCTCCACTCGACCACAACAGCGATCCAAACAAGGTACATTGGCTCTGCTCTCCACTGTGTTCTTGTCGCATTCATTTCTGTTTATCCTGCCGACTGGTCGACTGATCCTTGTCTTGATATCTGCTAGGCTCTCACCGAGCTGTACTCGATGCCCAATGGGGCCCAAGCTCCGACTGAGGAGGGTGAGGCGAGTGGGGGCGAGAGCCAGGGAGAGGAGGAATGGGACTCGGACATTGCAGAGGATGATGACGACGATGATGATGACGACGGTGATGAAGATGACGTTGAGGACGAGGAAGAAGAGGAGGAGGAGGTCGTACCACCGCGTTCAGAAAGGCGGTCGAAGCTTGTCCACGACCCTTCGACTGAACGTGGCAAGGGGGTTGTGACCGTTGCCCAGTCGACCAAACGCCCTCGGACCACCTCTCCGGTGCCGACTGAAAAGGCGCCAAAGCAGCCCAGGGCGGCCTCGTCGAAGCCGACCAAGCTCCTGCCGAAGATGAAGGTGTCCATCCCCACCATATCAGGGTAATCATTCTGCTTGAGTCTTGTTATTTTGTGTGAACTTTGTCTCTTGTCGACGCTGAAGTTAGTCGACTGATCCTTTGGAGTTACAGTGCTGCTACTTCTGAAACCTCAGCCCGGGCTGATGACCATGAGATGGAGGACACAGCAACTTCGAACCCAGGTACTGTATTCTTAACGCCGTTCTTAGTCGACTGACTCGCGATCTCTGATCCTGATTCTTCTCCGTAGCTCCACCCAATACTGTTATCGATCTCCCTGATGATGATGAGGATGAAGAACCACTGAAGCGCAGGAGGAGTAGGAAAGCGTCCGCCAGTAAGGTGCCCCAGGACGTGACGGCGCCTGAGATTCTGATTGCGGAGGAAGAGAACACCACTCGACACACGGTGTCCTTCGCAGATCCATTGACGAGTGCTCAGCAGCCCTCCCTCTTCACGACGCACCACATCCCAGAGGACCAAGCTGGTGCGGCGAAGGAAGCGATACGCCAGGCGGGAATCATGATGGAGCAATTAAAGACCATCCGGGATGCGAGCCAGGCAGCTTATGACGCCAGTTCTGCCCTTCAAAGCAATGTTCAGGTCAGTCGACCACTGTTTGTTCTGTTGGATATGCTACCAAAAACTTTTCCTTCCCGGACTTTATAGTAGTCACCCACTGGGTGTGTCGATTAAACTCCGTGTAAGCGGGGGCACGCTGAGTGCACCCGCTGGGTGTAGTCCCCAAGGCTAAGGTCGACTGCTGGCAGTCGGCCTTAGGCTTTATGATGTCAATCTTTCTGTCAGTCGACTATGTCGACTGGATTTCACAAACCGGTGGGGGCACGCTGAGTGCACCCACTGGGTGTAGTCCCCGAGACTGTGGTCGACTGCTTGCAGTTGATTACAGTCTTAAAGAATACGTCTCTCTCTTTTTTTTTGAGGTCGACTGGTCGACTTTGTCTTCAACAGAACTAGTGGGGGCACGCTGAGTGCACCCACTGGGTGTAGTCCCCGAGACTACGGTCGAATGCTTGGATTCGGCTGTAGTCTTAGAAACGTGTGTTTTTTCCCTTTTTCACTCGGAAGTGAATTATATTTGACATTTAGTCGATTGGTTCTTCGCACTACTCCTGTGATCTTGTGGCTCGCTACTCTGAGCTGGAAAACAAGCACACTCAACTCGAGCTGAGCTTGAAGCTGGTTCAAGAGAAGCTGACGAAGGCAAAGGAGGAGACCGAAGGTATGTTTGGTGAGACCTTGACGACTTCTTTTCCCCTTGCTTGTTTCAAAATCTGACCTTGCTGTAACTTGCAGGTAAGGTAAGGGAGGCCCAACAGAAGAAAGACCTCGAACTCGCTGAGAAGATCAAGCTTGCTGACGAGAAGTTAGCTTCAGTCACCAAGCTTGAACAAGACAATACCAATCTGAAAGCTGCCCTTGGGATCGCCAACAAGGAGGTTAGTCGACTAAAAACTGATAAAGCTGCCCTGACCGACCAAGTCAGCAAATTGACTGGAAAGAAAACTGATCTGGAGGCCTTCCTGAGTAGTCTTGCCAAGAAGCTGTTTCTTATGCTTGAAGGTAAACCTCTATGCTTGGCAAACATTTCCAATTGTGGTTTTTCCATTCGACCATCCCCTTGACTTAGTGATCATCCTTGCAGAATTTTGTCAAAACTTTGAAGAAGAAACTAGCCGGCTGGAGCCAAACCTCGACCCCGTCAATTCTCCGGTGAACGACGAAGTTGCCATGGATGTTTTCCGACTGGAGTCTCGTGTCGCAGCTGTCGTGGACTATCTCGCAAGGCTGAAGGCCGCCACATCTCGCATCGACTCGACGCTCTGGCCTGAGGAGACACTTCAGAATGACCTTGAGTCGCTGATGGCCCGGTTGAACACGATCCCTGGTCGAGTGCAGGAATGGAAGAAGTCCTCGGCTCGGTGTGGTGCAGATGTTGCTCTGTGTCTGGCCCGAGTCCACTGTAAAGATGCGCGAGAAGAGAAGCTGGCGGCCCTTCGGGTGGCCAATACCAAGAAGCACGACTTCAGGTCCTTTATGGAAACTTTCCTTGCAGCTGCCACTCGGATCACCGACGGAATTGATCTTGATGAATTCGTTGCACCTTCCAGCCCTCCACAGGAGGGGTAAAAAACTTCTTCTGGCTCGACGCTTTAAATTTGCCTCGGTATGCCGAGTGGAATTGTAACCGATAAACCTTAACAGGCTTAACGCCTGAGCACTTTCGGTTCCTTTAGATATCGATTCGAACTTGAATTTAGAGCTTGAATACAATTGCCTTTGGCTCGAAATGTCTTTTGCAGGTTCAAAGCAAGGCGCCTTTACTGCAATCGACTTATTCTTTAGTCCACTTAGGCGAGCACTGGGCTGCAGCTAAGCCCCCGAGTGAGAGGTTTACTCTTCACTCGGCAGGATTTTTATAACTTAGGCGAGCATAGGGCTGCAGCTAAGCCTCCGAGTGAAAGTCTGGCTTACCACTCGGTAGGATTTTGATAACTTAGGCGAGTGCTTGGACTGCAGCTAAGCCCCCGAGTGAGAGGGTTGCTCTTCACTCGGTAGGATTTTTATAACTTAGGCGAGTGCTTGGACTGCAGCTAAGCCCCCGAGTGAGAGGTTTGCTCTTCACTCGGTAGGATTTTGATAACTTAGGCGAGTGCTTGGACTGCAGCTAAGCCCCCGAGTGAGAGGGTTGCTCTTCACTCGGTAGGATTTTTATAACTTAGGCGAGTGCTTGGACTGCAGCTAAGCCTCCGAGTGAAAGTCTGGCTTACCACTCGGTAGGATTTTTATAACTTAGGCGAGTGCTTCGACTGCAGCTAAGGCCCCGAGTGAGAGGGTTGCTCACTCGGTAGGATTTTGATAACTTAGGCGAGCACAGGGCTGCAGCTAAGCCCCCGAGTGAGAGGGTTGCTCTTCACTCGGTAGGATTTTGACAAACTTAGGCGAGTCCTTGGACTGCAGCTAAGCCTCCGAGTGGAAGGCTGGCTTACCACTCGGTAGGATTTTGATAACTTAGGCGAAACGGATTCGCAGCTAAGCCTCCGAGTGGGAGTCTGGCTCACCACTCGGTAGGAATTTTACAAACTTAGGCGAAACGGATTCGCAGCTAAGCCTCCGAGTGGGAATCTGGCTCACCACTCGGTAGGATTTTTACAAACTTAGGCGAAACGGATTCGCAGCTAAGTCACCCACTGAGGGGGAATTTTATTGGACAAAAATAAAAAGTGACAGAAATTATGGAGGAACTATGACACTATTATTTTGAGGTCCATGAACTACAGAAGTACTTTATTGCAACTCATCCGAGTGATAAAACTTAAGTATAAAATGGGCGGAGTAGCTCCGCGTTCCAAGCTCGGGGCTCGTCGATATTATGCTTGACGTTGTAAAGACGGTACGCCCCGTTGTGGAGAACCTTGGTGACGATGAAGGGGCCTTCCCAAGAAGGAGCAAGCTTGGGTGGTTTGTGCTGATCCACTCGGAGAACCAAATCTCCTTCCTGGAAGGCTCGACCTCTCACATTTCTGGCGTGGAAACGACGCAAATCTTGTTGGTAGATGGTCGACCGGATTAGAGCCATCTCCCTTTCTTCCTCTAAGAGGTCGACTGCATCCTGCCGCGCTTGTTCAGCCTCTGCTTCGTTGTAGATTTCAACTCGGGGAGCATTGTGGAGAAGATCACTTGGCAAGACTGCTTCAGCTCCGTAGACCAAGAAGAATGGAGTTCTTCCGGTCGACCGATTAGGTGTGGTCCGCAGCCCCCAAAGCACTGAGGGAAGTTCGTCGACCCAAGCTCCAGCCGCGTGTTTGAGATCACGCATCAGTCGGGGCTTCAATCCCTTAAAAATCAATCCATTAGCTCGCTCTGCTTGTCCATTCGACTGCGGATGGGCGACTGAAGCGTAGTCGACCCGTGTGCCTTGGGAGTTGCAGAAATCTCTGAATTCCTCCGAGTCAAAGTTCGACCCATTATCCGTAATGATGCTGTGCGGGACTCCATATCTGAATATTAGTTCCCTGATGAAACTAACAGCAGTACCGGTGTCAAGGTTCTTGATTGGTTTAGCCTCGATCCACTTGGTGAACTTGTCGACTGCCACCAGTACATGCGTGAAGCCACTTCGTCCTGTTCTCAAAGGACCGACCATGTCCAGTCCCCATACTGCGAAAGGCCAAACGAGTGGGATAGTCTTCAGAGCTGACGCAGGCTTGTGCGACATATTCGAGTAGAACTGACATCCCTCGCACTTATCCACTATCTCTTTTGCCATCTCATTCGCCTTTGGCCAGTAAAATCCGGCTCGGTATGCTTTGGCCACGATGGTCCGAGAGGACGCATGATGACCACAGGTCCCCGAGTGGATATCATTGAGGATGAGTCGACCTTCTTCTGGTGTTATGCACTTCTGACCAACTCCAGTCGCGCTTTCTCTGTACAATTGTCCTTTGATTACGGTAAAGGCCTTAGATCGACGGACGATCTGTCGAGCCTCTTCCTCATCCTCTGGGAGCTCTTTTCTCAGGATATACGCGACGTATGGAACTGTCCAGTCGGCAATGACCACCAAGACCTCCATGATCAAGTCGACCACCGCTGGGACTTCAACAACAGTCAGATCCGTGGCACTCTTGGGCTGTGGAGTTTCTTCGGTGAAAGGATCTTCTTTGACTGACGGAGTGTGTATATGCTCCAAGAACACACCACTCGGAATGGCTTCTCTCTTGGAACCTATCTTTGCTAGATCATCAGCTGCTTGATTTTTCAGTCGGGGTATATGATGGAGCTCTAACCCCTCGAACTTCTTTTCCAGCTTCCTCACTGCACTGCAGTATCCAGTCATGGCTGGGCTTCTCACGTCCCACTCTTTCATCACCTGGTTGACCACTAAATCCGAGTCGCCATAGACCATCTGGAGGAATCAAAGACCTCAGGATATTCTGCCTCATTGTTGGAGGAATCAAAGTGAATCTGGAGCACATATCTGAGCTTATCTCCTCTGGGGGAAACCAGGACAACCCCAGCACCGGAACCATTCAACATCTTAGAGCCATCAAAGAACATGGTCCAATGCTCCGAGTGAACTTCAGTCGGCTGCTGCTGTTCAATCCACTCGGCGAGGAAATCTGCTATTGCCTGGGACTTAATGGCTTTCTTTGCCTCGAACTTGATATCAAGGGGAAGAAGTTCAATTGCCCATTTGGCCACTCGACCAGTTGCATCTCTGTTGTGCAAAATCTCTGATAGTGGAGCGTCGCTGACGACTGTGATGGAATGATCAGAGAAATAATGAGCAACCTTCTTTGTGGTCATGTATATTCCATACACAAGCTTCTGATAATGAGGATATCTCTGCTTGGATGGAGTCAAGACTTCAGACAAATAATACACTGGGCGCTGATCCTTGAGAGCTTTTCCTTCTTCTTCCCGCTCGACCGTAAGCACAGTACTGACGACTTGTCCTGTGGCTGCGATATAGAGCAACAGAGGCTCTTCGCTGATTGGAGCAGCAAGCACCGGCTGGGTGGAGAGCAGAGCTTTTAGCTCGGCAAACGCTGCATCAGCTTCTGGAGTCCACTCGAACTTGTCTGTCTTCTTCATCAGTTGGTAAAGAGGCAATGCCTTTTCACCGAGTCGTGAGATGAATCGACTTAATGCGGCCAAGCATCCAGTAAGCTTCTGGACATCGTGCACTCGCACAGGGCGTTTCATTCGGAGAATCGTGCCAATCTTCTCTGGGTTAGCGTCAATTCCCCGTTCGGAAACGAGAAAACCGAGTAACTTGCCACCAGGAACTCCAAATGTGCACTTTGATGGATTGAGCTTGATATCATATCTTCTGAGGTTGGCAAATGTTTCGGCGAGATCAGCGAGCAGGTCGGAACCTTTTCGTGACTTGACAACAATATCATCCATATAAGCTTCCACATTCCGACTGATTTGAGTGAGTAGACACTTCTGAATCATTCGCATAAATGTGGCTCCGGCATTCTTGAGGCCGAATGGCATGGTGATATAGCAGAAGCACCCGAATGGAGTGATGAAAGCTGTTTTTACCTCGTCGGGTCCGTACAGACGGATCTGGTGGTACCCGGAGTAAGCATCTAAAAAAGATAACCTCTCGCATCCCGCGGTCGAGTCAAAAATTTGATCTATGCGAGGGAGAGGAAAATGATCTTTCGGGCAGGCCCGGTTGATGTGCTTGAAATCAATGCACATTCGGAGCGACTTGTCCTTCTTAGGAACCATGACGACATTAGCGAGCCACTCGGAGTGGTATATCTCTCGGATAAATCCTGCCGCCAACAGTCGAGCCATTTCTTCACCAATGGCTTTTCTCTTCTGGACGGCGGACCGCCGAAGATGCTCTTTGACTGGTTTTGCAGATGAGTCGACTCTTAGGCGATGCTCAGCCAGTCCCCTGGGAACACCTGGCATGTCAGCGGGCTTCCATACAAAAATGTCCCAGTTCTCACGGAGGAACTGGATGAGCGCTTCTTCCTATTTTGGGTCGAGTGTTGTGGAGATGCGGGTCGGAGCTGCATCGGGGTCGGTCGGGTGAATGCGAACAGGCTTCGTCTCACCGGACGACTGGAATGCAGACTCTGTGGCGGGTTTCTTTGATCGCAGCAAGTCACTCGGATCTGCGTTTTGCTTGTATTCCTCGAACTCGACCGCTGTCACCTGGGAATCGGCAATCTTGGAGCCCTTCTGAAAGCACTCTTCTGCCTTTTTCCTATCACCGGTGACAGTGATCACTCCTTTGGGGCCGGGCATCTTCAATTTGAGGTACACGTAACATGGTCGAGCCATGAACCGTGCGTAAGCTGGTCTCCCCAAAATGGCATGATATGCACTCTAAAAATCCACGACCTCAAACGCCAACTTTTCTTTGCGAAAGTGTTTCGAATCACCAAACACCACATCCAAAGCTATTTGGCCGAGTGACTCGGCTTTCTTCCCTGGTATAACTCCATGAAAGCTCATGTTACTAGTGCTCAGTCGGGACATCGGAATGCCCATTCCTTTCAGTGTGTCTGCATACAACAAATTCAGTCCGCTTCCACCATCCATCAGCACCTTTGTTAGTCGAGTGCCTTCGACCACTGGATCGACCACCAAAGCTTGCCTCCCAGGGGTGGCAATGTGAGTCGGGTGATCAGATTGGTCGAATGTGATGGGTATTTGAGACCATTTCAGATAATTTGCTTTTGCAGGGGCAACCATGTTCACCTCTCGGTTAATGACCTTCAGTCGACTCTTGCTTTCCACATCTGCAAAGATCATCAGAGTGGAGTTGATATGCGGATATCCCTCCCCACTGTCCTCCTTGTCTTCAGCCTTGTCTGACTCCTTCTCCTTGTCCTTAGACTGTTTTCCCTGAAACTGCTGGATTAGGAGTCGACATTGGCGAGTGGTGTGCTTCGGGTAGATGATATTCCCCTCTTCGTCTTTCTTCGTGTGGATGTGACACGGCATATCCATTACGTCATTCCCTTCTTTATCCTTTACCTTCTTGGGGTTCCAGGATCCTTTTGGTTTCCCCTTAAACTTTCCCTGAGTCACGGCCAGAGCCTCTCCAGGAGCTGCCGGTTCAGCCTTTCGCTTTTGTTTCCGACTGGTGTTTCCTTTTTCCGACTGACTCGGCTTGTCCTTGCCGCTTCGGAGTCGGTCTTCTTCTTCGCCGTTGGCGTACTTGGTAGCAATCTCCATCATCCGACTCAAGGTCATGTCACCGGTTCGACCAAACTTCAAACTCAGTTCTCTGTTCTTTACGCCATCTTTGAAGGCGCAGACTGCCTGATGATCAGACACATTCTCCATAGTGTGGTGCAAAGTGATCCACCTCTGAATATACTCTCTGAGAGTCTCATTAGCTTTCTGCACGCAGACTTGCAACTCTGTCAATCCAGCTAGTCGCTTGCAAGTTCCTTCAAACATTCTGATGAACACTCGGGACAGATCCTCCCAAGTGTAAATGCTGCTAGGAGGTAATTGAGTCAACCATGCCCTGGCAGAACCTTCCAGCATGAGGGGCAAATGCTTCATGGCCACCTCGTCGTTCCCATCACAAATCTGAACTGCCACTCGGTAGTCTTCAAGCCAAGTTTCAGGCTTAGACTCACCAGTGAACTTGCTGACTCCTGTTGCCAACCTGAAATTGGGAGGGATAACTGCGGCTCTGATAGCTCTGCTGAAACATTCAGGACCAGAAACATGCACTCGACTGCTTATGGGTGCATCTCTGTCGAGTCCGCCTCGATGGGCTCTGTTCCGGTCGACCAAGCCTTGCACGATAATGGATCGCGCGTCGAAGCCTGGTTCTCTGGGGTCGACTGGAACACTTCGCCCTGTACTGTACTGACGCCTGTCATCTTGCCGCCGAGGAGCATAAGACCCACCCCTCGGAGGGGAATGGGGCACTCGACGCCTAACATCTCGGTCGAGTCGGTCACCATATTGGCCCCGCCAATTCTCGTGCCCCTCACGCCGCGGAGGCGATCTGGGGCTGTGAGCCGACTGAACTGTATTCGCAGTGACGGATCGACTGTGAATCCTGTTGCGCGACTGTGACACGGCTGAATTCTGATCTCCTGCTGCCCGGAGCAGATCCCTGATCTGCAGCAAACCTCTGCCAGCTTCCGACTGCGAAGGCTGGATGGACTCGGCTATACGGGCCGCAGCTGCTAAATTCTGGATTGGGGTTCGATATACCTGAGTCGGCGGGAAGAGTTGACGTCGATTGGTGTCGGGAACTCGTTGCCGCGCGCGCTCGTCGAGTGCTCGCTGAAGATTCTCCAGTCGAGTGCGTTCGGCCAAATTGGCCAGACGTGCCTCCTCCAAGGCACGAGCCTCGGGGGTTTCTCCTGCGATGGGAGTACGCAGTGGATCCTCGTTCCTGCGGCGAAGTTCCTCTCTTTGCAGAGAGTCGAGTGGCTCGGGCTGGTACTCCTCGTAGCCTCGTGCAGGGTCGCCGCCGTCACCTGCTCCACCATCACGGGCGAAGCCAGGGGGACTGTGGGGACCGTCGACCATCAAGATTTCCGCCGCTGGATCACTGCTACCGCACTCGGATGCAGTCTCTACGGAGCCAGTCGACAGGTCGAACAAGCCGTAGAGAGATTCGTTGGACTCGATTGCCGCAACTTGGGTGGTGGCCGATTGGCGAGCCACCGCGTGCCTCACCCATCGCTGAAGCCTCGACCGGCCCGAGCGCTTGCGCTGGCGGGAGACCGGGAGGGTGGACGATGGAGGAGCCGACCGATACTGGGTCGACGGTTGCCGCAGCAGAACGCCGCGGACACATGCGCGAAAATGCGTCGCACCGCGGACGGGGAGCGCATCAACGTCGAGTGGAGCCTCATGGAGCCATGCGGAGTCGTCGGCGATGAAGGTGAGAGTGCCGAGACGGATCTCTTGACCCCCGACCAAAACTCCAGCAGACACCATGATGAAAGTACTCGGAAAAATCGCAACTTCTCCACAAAAATCGCTAAAACACCTGCCCCAAGGTGGGCGCCAACTGTCGTGGTTCTAAGCCTGACAGTAGAGTGGGGGGTAGGTATGGAGAGGCAAGGTCCTAGCTATGGAGAGGTTGTAAACACAAGGGATATACGAGTTGAGGCCCTTCTCGGAAGAAGTAACAGCCCTACGTCTCGGAGTCCGGAGGCGGTCGAGTGGATTATGAGTATATGAGTTACAAGGTGCTGAACCATTCTGCCTGTGGAGGGGGGTGGCTTATATAGAGTGCGCCAGGACCCCAGCCAGCCCATGTAGGAGAGGGTTTAAGGTGAGTTAAGTCTGGGGCGTTACTGGTAACGCCCCACATAAAGTGCCTTTACTATCATAAAGTCTACTTGATTACAGGCCGTTGCAGTGCAGAGTGCCTCTTGACCTTCTGGTGGTCGAGTGAGTCTTCGTGGTCGAGTCCTTCAAGACAGTCGAGTGTGTCCCTCGTTGGTCGACTGGAAGGCGACTTCTTCTAAGGGTGTCCTTGGGTAAGGTACTTAGATCAGGTCCATGACCCTACCCTAGGTACATAACCCCATCAACCGCCATGCGTCCACTACTGGGTAGTGTCTAGGTGTCCAAGTGCAAAGGCGAGGCGGAAGCGCGCCACCGGGAGCGGAGCCACAAGCAGAGAAATGCGGAATTTGCTAAGACCCATGTATTGCCTGCGTGGGTGCTGGCAGGGGCTTGGGCCATCGACCCGGTCCAAGAGAATCGTCGAGTTCGATGCCTGTCGTCGGCATCGGCTTAACTCATGCTCTTACAAGTAGGGCGTCATCATCATCTGAGCTGCCGACATCGCCGAAGCCAAGCGTCGCAAGAAGGTGGAGGATGTGGCGGCCCAGATGCGACTGAGCAAGGATGCCGCAACGCCAGATGGGCCTTCCTCTAGTAGCGTGACGACAACTCGGACAGTTGCACGTACGGCGGTGTGAATGAGAGATCGGACGATGGTACAAATGACGGCAGGGGTGCTAGTGGCCTCAGAGGCCATGCCTATTAGGTCAGCGTCCAGTGCTCAACCTAGTTTTTAGTTTCTTTTAGTTAAAGTTTATGTCGAACATGTTAATATCGTCTGTTTGTGTAATATATGGAACATACTTCGATTTTATCTGTTTAGCTTAAACTTCATACATATTTGTGTTCAATCTGTTTGAAATACGCCGGACCTTTGATGACTTCGATTGGATGGCCTCCTCCATCCACGGGATACCCGCTGACATGGACTTTTGATGATGTGAGTTTGGTGATTGCCATTGAAGATGCCCTAAGCTCACAATTAAGACAGAGTTCCTCAGTTCAAGATAGTATCCCCTAAAAAAATAGGACGGACTTCATCTTTTTTTTCTAAAACACATTATAGACATGCACACTTATACGTTCTTATACTCCGCACACATTTAGTCCTACGAACAGAAAGGATAGCGCTGAAAAGTTTAAAAAAAATAAAAAAATTGCAACCACCCATACCTCGGGAGAATAGGTTCCACCACAACGATGAACGAACCTAGTCATTTGGGCTATGCTTGGTTGAGAAAAGATGAATGCCGGCTAGACCGAGACCTAAAGCCAGGAAAAAATATGCACATTCATATGACGCGATCACATGCATGTGAGCTGTGCTATTTCGCGATCACATGCATGTGAGCTGTGCTATTTTCACTACGAAGGGCTGAGCCGACCACCCCGTTGTGATCTCGCCACCAATCCAATGAAACTTTCTTCCCGAATTCCCCTCCTCACTTTTCCAGCTCGTTCAGTAACACTGCATGCACTGTAGTACTGCTACTGATCGCTTGCATGCAAAAGATCACAGCCATTTTAGTAGCTGCCCAAGAGACGAGACCCCTACATCCATGCAACTGGCGTTTAAGTATGGAACTGCCTTAGAGATATGGTTTTGACGTCGGGACAATTATGGAGCAGAGTGCGTTTTCCTGCCTTTGGTCCGGCAACTTTCTGCGTGCTGATCGATCAAAAGAAGCTACACGCATGCATGCCAGTGATCGATCGATCGATCGATCTTCCTGTGTGAATTTTGGTGTAGAAACAAGTGGGGTGACGGGCCCGGAATGACTAGCCAAACGAGGAGGCTACTGTGCAATTCGGGTAGGTTCCCTTTATATTGAAGAAAGTTTGCTCGAAGACACCAAAAAGCATCTATCTATATATAAATGAAAAAAACGCTGTTGCTCTTGGTCAAAATAAAATAAAACAAGACAAACATGTTAGGGAGACTCGCTGCTGCTCTTCGTCAAGTTTGTGGAGAAAAATATTTACATCTAGAATGGAAACATATATCATTTGGTTCATCGCCATGAAATAAAATGATTAGAGGTCTTACCATGAACCCAAGTCAACCCACTTAAATCTCCAGGAGAGCAAATAATGCACAGTAAACTAACGCCTGATAAGAGGATTTAGACTAACAACTACCCGCGACCAGCCATTACTAGGGTAGCATGGGGGAACTAAAAAAAAGACTAAGAAAGAAACCCCAAGTTTGTTGACCAACAGCCTTCCATCTCTGGAGACGCATCCATTACCACGATGGCAGACTCGCAGAGAGGAGATGAGATAACACCGACAAAAGCCCAACACAGTGCCTCAGATCTGCTCGTTTGAAGTCCAATCATAACCTCCATCCTAGCCACCATGACAAGAAAAGAAGGGCAAGGAAGAAGAACGATGGGGATCGATCTGGTTTATTGGACACGGGTAAAAAGCCCTACAGCCACTAGGGACTCAAGGATTACAACTACTACCAGAGAAAAATGAATGGTGACCACCCCTTCTCTCACATCCCCAGACGGCGAGGCCGCCGGATCTAAAAGATTGAGGGGTCGAGGTGGTGGAAATGGGAGGAGCAGGGGAGACAGGAAGGACGAAGAAAGTGAGGCTAAGAGAAGGAAAAATAAAGTCATAGCATACAAAACAAAGCCTAAGGCGTAGGGGTGGGGAGTGGGTAGGGCATTTCGAAAACTATGCTGCCGCTCATGTGGGATTAAAACATGGTTTCCACTGGACTACTTTCCAGCTTAGCGAGTGGATTCCTTCAAGGGAAAACCGCCCAAAGAATTTCTATGTTAACCTTAGACATATAAGAGTTGTGATCCACACATGCTTCAATCACGCACATACACCGATGTAAAACAGTGGTCAGTACACCAATCGTTGTAGAGAAGACCACAAATGGGGATGGTGCCTACACTTGTAGATCGATGCGGAGGAGATGGGTTTTTAGCATTAAAATCAACTTATGTCTACATAGACATAGGCCTTGTTTGTTTGGGCTTTTATTTTTGCTTTTTCGGATTTTTCACTTTAGGAAAAAAGCCACAAAAACTCCTAAATAGGAGCTTTTTTGCTTCAGCTTTTGCCTTATGAATCAATATTGCTATATGATGGTATAAGAGCATCTCTAGCAGATCTCGTATATCGCCGACCCCGCAAAACTCGTTTACATCTCGTGGAAAAACGGTTTTGTGGACCGGCGCCCGCACCGCCCCGCAAAACCATTTTTATCAGAGTCTGACACATATGCCACATATTCATAATTACAATACAATATAAGATAAAATATCAATATTACAATACAAAAATCATCCAAATTACAATGATTATTGAAATCACAGCCATTTTTGTAGCTGCCCACGAGACCCCTACATCCATGCAACTCGCTTAAGTATGGAGCTGCCTTAGATATAGTTTGGACGTCGGGACAATTATGGAACAGAGTGCGTTTTCCTGCCTTTGGTCCTGCAACTTTCTGCGTGGTGATCGAATCAAAGAAGCTACATGCATGCATGCCAGTGATCGATCAATCGATCTTCCTGTGTGAATTTTGGTGTAGAAACCAGTGGGGCCCCGGAATGACTAGCCACACGAGGAGGCTACTATGCAATTCGGGTAGGTTCCTTTTATATTGAAGAAAGTTTGCTCAACGACACCAAAAAGCATCTATCTATATATAAATGAAAGCAGCGCTACTGCTCTTCGTCAAAATAAAATAAAACTATACAAACATGCCAGGGAGACTCGCTGCTGTTCTTCGTCAAGTTTGTGAAGGAAAACATTTACATCTAGAATGCAAAACATATATCAATTGTTTCATCACAGAATGCAGTTCCATATTTTGTATGTTTTATATTGTAGATATAAATACCTTTCACCATAAATGTGGTCAAAGTTTGCAAAGTTTGACTTTTCAGAAAAATTATACACACTAAATTATATGCAAACTTTGAAGTTTCAGAAAAAAGAAGAATGGGAAGGAAGATAAACGATGGAGATCGGCCTGGTTTATTGGACACGGGTAAAAAAAACTACAGCCACTAGGGACTCAAGGATTACAACTACTACTAGAGAAAAATGACGAGGCGACCACCCCATCTCTCACCTCCCTAGACAGCGAGGCCGCCGGATCTGGAAGATTGTAGGGTCGAGGAAGTGGAAATTGGAGGAGCAAAGGAGATAGGAAGGGCGAAGGTGAGGCCGGGAGAAAAAAAAATCAAAGTCATAGCATACCAAAACTAAGCCTAAGGCGTAGGCAAGGGCAGTGGGTAGGGGACTATTCAAAAACTATGCTGCCACTCATGTGGGGTTAAAACATCGTTTTCAGATTTGCGAGTGGATTCCTTCAATGTTTTTCCTTCAAGGGGAAACCCTTCAAAGAATTCCCATGTTGATCTTAGACATATAAGAGTTACGAATCACACATGCTCCAATCACGCACACACACTGATGTAAAACAGTGGTCAGTACTCCAATCGTTGCAGAGAATACCACAAAGGGAGATGGTGCCTACACTGGAGATGGTGCACACACAACAGCGAAGGAAAATGGCACAGGAAATGCTTACATGGCCTGGCCCAAGTGGTGATCCCTTCAGAAGCCGTAGCTGCTGGATGCACAGTTGCATCAAATAAGATCCACCGTCCCGCCTGTAGGAAATTTCTTTGTTACTTTCTAAGTTTCTGATTTCTTTCTTTGGTTTTCACTGATTTTCTCTTGTTTTCTTTGGGGTTCCCTTTTTATTTTTTAACACATGTCTAAATATTTCATACTTATTTTGCATATATGTTAGGAACATTTTTTACATACATTAAACATTTTTGAATACATGATTAACGTTTCTTTATAACATATGTTTTGGTGTCTACTTTTTTGTCTTTTTATGTACATCTAAAACATTGTTTTATAAATGTATGTACGCTGTTTTTCAAAGATCTGAACATTTGTGAAATGTAATGCACATTTGTTTTCTGGACGAATAATTTTTTTGAATTATATGAACATGCTTTTACAATGTATAATTATTTTTTAAATGCTATCTAGATTTTTAATGACATTTCACATTTTTCATATACAATGGAAATATATTTTATACATGTTTAGCATTTCTCAACTGCAAATTACATTTTTATATTTTGATGTAATCTGTTTTTGTAATATATGTTTAGATTTATAACAAAACAAAAGTAAGAAAGGCACAAAAATAGAAAACAAAAGTCCGAATCCTCTCTCAGTATGCCTTGGGCCTCCTTTTATATGTCAAAGGGGTTGCCACGGTGACACACAAGAGGTGGAAAGCGAGCTACAGTGCATGAGCTTATCGGTTGGTAACGTAGGACAAACGCATTTAATGCGCTGCCTACGTGCCCTCTTACTTTATCGGGGACGGTAACAGGAGCCGTCCCGTCCGTCGCCGCCCTCCTTGCCTTGACACGCGTCCAGGTTGACGAGGCATGCAGTGCCACGCTGGCTAGCTAACTTATGTGTTGGCGCGATGGTAGAGCCTCCACGAAGATCTGCATGCCACCACGCAGGCGCCTGCTTAGTTGGCACGCTGGTCGTCGCACTGGAGTGGTGGTGAGGTGTAAAATCCTTGTTGGGCGTGGGCCTGGCCGCGGCCCAGCAATCGTCCCCGGCAACGCTTGCTGGGGGCCTTGTAGTCGTCCCCGAAAAGGGTCTTGCCGGGGGTCTTCGTCTTCTGGTCCCACATGGGCCTGCAGGCCATCGGTCTTAAGAAAGATCTGCATGCTACCATGCATGCGTCCCCAAGTCTTGGCCTTGACGTTGTCGTTGGTGTCACAACTCCCAGCCTCAAGGGTGATGGCCTTGTTGGCGCTTCGCAGGCTGCCCCAAGAAGGAGCTTGCCGGGGCTACGGAAGACGCCCCGGCAAGGATGTTGCCAGGGGATGTCCAGCTCGTCCTTGGTCCTTTGTTCACTATCTTGATTGTCTGTCTTGGTAGTCTTGTGTTTTATCCTCCGCCGCCTTGCCAGGCCCTGCTGCAAGTGTGGCTACGACTGCCCGTGCACAAGTAAGGGGTAAAAAAGAGCCCATATTTTTGTACACCGACAGGAGCCCCCGGGCCTGGGCCACTTATAAACGCACGGCGCAGTTGGGACATGCCCAAAACAATGCGCGGGCACGCGTGCAAGAGTTCTAACTTCCACGATCTTCTCATCAGTTGCGCTTCCCCACGATCCGCGTTGAGTGCGTGACGTGTGGGTCGTGCGTGCGACGGTCGCAGAACGCCTGCGTCACTTCGCAGTAAATGGTAAAGGTGGCAGCCCGCGCCTTCCCTATAAAAAGAGGAATCAGCCGGGACTCCGCTCATTTACCCTCTGCGCCCTTCCCAATCTAGGAACCGCTTGAGGGATTCCTGGATAAGGGGGTATACGGACAGCCGGACTATGTACTTTGGCCGGACTGTTGGACTATGAAGATACAAGATTAAAGACTTCGCCCCGTGTCCGGATGGGACTCTCCTTTGCATGGAAGGCAAGCTGGGCGATTTGGATGATAGATCACCTTCTCTATAACCGAGTCTGTGTAACCCTAGCCCCCTCTGGTGTCTATATAAACCGGAGGATTTAGTCCGTAGGACAACAACAATCATACCATAGGCTAGCTTCTAGGGTTTAGCCTCTACGATCTCGTGGTAGATCAACTCTTGTAATACTCATATCATCAAGATTAATCAAGCAGGAAGTAGGGTATTACCTCCATCGAGAGGGCCCGAACCTTGGTAAAACATCATGTCCCCAGTCTCCTGTTAGCATTAGCCTTAGACGCACAGCTCGGGACCCCCTACCCGAGATCCGCCGGTTTTGACACTAACATTGGTGCTTTCATTGAGAGTTCCTCTGTGTCGTCGCTATAAGGCTCGATGGCACCCCATTCTTCAACAACGCAGTCTAGGGCGAGATTTTCCTCCCCGAACAGGTCTTCATTTTCGGCGGCTTTGCACTGCGGGCCAACTAGCTTGACCATCTGGAGCAGATCGACAACTACGCCCCTGGCCATCAGGTCAGGTTTGGGAACTTGAATTACACAGCCGATATACACGGAGACTTGATCTTTGATGGATTCGGGCCTACGTCAGGAGTGCCGGACAGTCACGACGAGCACGACTTAAATCTGCTGTCGGACAGCATTCGGGATACCGCCCCTGCTGCGTCTCCGGACCTAAATCCGGGGCAGATCGCGTCATCCAAGGACGGGTGGATGGACCCCGCCATGGAGGCCGCATACTCTTCGGTGGTAGAGCCGAAAATAGTCTCCACCGCTTAGGAGATCTGCGTCATCGGACCCCCAGACTTGTGTCCGGATGTGGGTTTCGAACCGCACGCGCCCGGACCCATCGAGTCCGATTGGGATCCAGTAATGGAGTTCACCACCGCGGATATCTTTCAGCACTCCCCCTTGGGCGAAGAACTTAATTCATTAAAGTCTCTCTCCTTGACAGAAGACTCTTAGCTGAACTATGTTCGGCCCGAGTGGGACACATATGACGAAGAAAATCACCTCCCACCCATCACCCACTTCATAGCCACTGTCGATGACCTAACAGACATGCTTGATTTCGACTCCGACGACATTGATGGTATGGGCATCCACGCAGGTCACGATCTGGAACCACCGCCCACGGGGCGCCGGACCGCCCCTTCATCATGTGACATCTACATGGTGGACACGCCTAAGGAAGACAACAGTGACAAAAAGGAAACAACGGAGGATAAACCCCCCGGACAAAAACAAAAACGACGGCGCAGGCGCCGCTCTGAGTCTAGTCACGGTAAAAATAGCGATAACAGCGCAAGGAAAAATGACACTCCGGTTGACTCCGAAGGCAACAATATGAACCCAGCAATGGAGCAAGAAGAGCCAGGCAACACCAAACAAACTCCCGATCACAGCGATCCTGAGGGCCAAACTCATCAAACTGCCCACGAAGGGGAGGAAAGTCTGGTTGATGATGCATTTATCATCCCAGAATCACGCTTGGAACAAGATAACCTCCGCAGAAGGCTTATGGCCACGGCGAGGAGCCTAAAGAAGCAGAAGCAAAGGCTTAAAGCTGCACAGGATACGCTTAACCGAAGATGGAATAAGGTGCTAGACACTGAAGGAAAATGCGGCGACGATCATCAACAAAGAGCTACCCGAAACGCAAGCAGCTCCCCTTCCACCAAAGAATAGTACGGCCATTCGGCCGGACCAACCACTTCATGGCCGCGATAGAGCAGCCACTGATACCGCACACGATTTACGCGAGCTCCTGGACAAAAAGGCCGGTGCGGACAGGTCCATCTACGGATCCAGACGACATGCTCCGACGCGGGATTATGGTCACCACAACGACCACACTGATTGAATACCAGTTCAGAATCAACACGAGACGCAACAACAGCCGATAGCACGCCGTGAAATGTCCAGATACAGAGGGGCTGTGCACCCTCTGTGCTTCACCGATGAGGTGCTGGATCATGAATTTCCATAGGGGTTCAAACCCGTGAACATAGAGGCATACGACAGAACAAAAGACCCTGGGGTCTGGATTGAGGATTTTATCCTTCACATACACATGGCTCGTGGGGACGACCTCCACGCCATCAAATACCTTCCCCTAAAGTTGAAAGGACCAGCTCGACATTGGCTGAAAAGCCTCCCCAAAAACTCAATTGGAAGTTGGGAGGAACTTGAGGACGCTTTCAGGGCCAATTTCCAAGGGACCTATGTCCGACCTTCGGATGCAGACGATTTAAGCCATATAATACAACAGCCCGGAGAGTCAGCCCGTATGCTTTGGAACCGATTTCTCACTTAGAAGAATCAAATTGTTGACTGTCCGGATGCCGAAGCCTTAGCGGCCTTCAAACATAGTATCCGGGACGAGTGGCTTGCCAGGCACCTCGGCCAAGAAATGCCAAGGACGATGGCGGCCTTAACAAGCCTTATGACCCGCTTTTGTGCGGGCGAAGATATGTGGTTGGCCCGTAGAGGCACCAGTGACCCAGGCACATCCGAAATTCGAGATGGCAACGAGAAGCCACGGCGCACTAAGCACAAGCGTCGGAACAATGACGATAGTCCGGACAAAACGGCGGTCAATGCCGGATTCAGAGGCTCTCAACCTAGTCAAGGAAAGAGGCCATTTAACAGCAGTAAAGAGGGACCGTCCGGCCTGAATAAAGTCCTGTACATATTGTGCCAAATCCATGGCACCTCCGAAAAACCTGCAAATCATACTCACAGAGAATGTTGGGTCTTCAAGCAGGCCGGCAAGTTAAACGCCGAACACAAGGGAAGGGAATCGCCAAGTGAAGACGAGGATGAGCCTCGCTAGCCGAACACGGGGGGATAGAAAAAAATCGCACTAGAAGTCAAAACAGTAAACATGGTCCACGCAACTCGCACAGAGTTTGTTGCCCCCAAATTCAACCCCTGGGCGGCCTGCCCGATCACTTTTGATCACAGGGACCACCCGACCAGTATCCGACACGGAGGATCGGCTGCCTTGGTGCTCGACCAAATAATTGATGGATACCATCTCACTCGAGTCCTAATGGATGGCGGCAGTAGTCTTAATTTGATATATCAGGACACCATCCGCAAGATGGAGATAGACCCATCTAGAATAAGCCAAAGTAACACCACCCTTAACGGAGTGATACCAGGCGTTGAGGCCCACTGCTGGGGCTCCCTCGTATTATAGGTGGCATTCGGTTCTCCTGACAACTTCAGAAGCGAGGAACTACTCTTCGACATCTCTCACTTCAGCAGCGGTTATCATGCATTACTCAGAAGAACGGCCTTCGCTTGCTTTAACGCAATACCGAACTATGCCTGCCTTAAACTTAAGATGCCCGGTCCACGTGGCATCATAACTATTAGCGGAAACAAAGAGCAGTATGCGGCGGCTCTTGTAGCTGGACATTAAGCGGCCTCTCCCACCAGAACGCATGATCGGTCGTCAAGACCACGGACACGGTTAGACCTGAGCTGGGTGCAATACATATATTCCCACAAATGATACCAGGGGCTGCAAAACATGTAATAAATCCCATAATTCGGCTTGCCTATTCAATAGGCAAATATCTTGCATTTCTAACATCCATTGAGAATAACTAACCTCTCGCACGCTTACTCTTTCACATGAGTTTTCGTTTTTACACACACTATTCGTGCGACACCCTTCGAGAGATACGACACAACTGAGACAAAGGCGCAGACGTGCAGCAGGGCCCCGCTCAAAGGTTTCTCTTTAGATTAAGCCCCTATGTAAACCTTCTTTACTGTCTTTTGTTGCTTCACATCCCGTGGGTATTCAATACACCCACAGCGGATACTGGCGTAATAGGCATTTCGCCACAATAGATCAATGCACGTACCTGGAAATACAGGGTTCATAATCAAGGGCGTTGCTCAGCCCAGTATATGTTATAAAGTCCGAATACCTTCGGCAGTGGTCGGCGTCGCGAGTTTGGCCTTATATGCATCAGCTCCGAATCATGTCTTTGGTCAAATGTTGGGTTTACCCAGCTCCTGGGTTTGCTGCCTTACGTTCTGTTCTATCGGCTAAGGCGGCCAAAGGAGAACTACTGCGATCGTGCCCTGGTTATTCCGGATGAGCACCTCAGTAGAGCAAGCCGAAAACTGACTGTCATGATACAGCGAGAGACTGGTCAACCACTCGAAGACTCATCGGAATCTATAGGATTCCTCCGCATTAACGAAGGACCGTTTCCCGGTCACGTACATACGCGCCCCTATACGGATGCACGCGGATGTACTAGGGGCTACTTAGAAGCCCCACCATTGAACTCCTATGGCTAAGTGAAAGTGTTACAGCTATATAGTCCGGTTGCTTGGTTCGACGTGCGATCACCTCCTTAATGGACCAAGACGTTGGATCAAGTGTGATTACGCATATTTTTTTTCGAACACCCCCACATTATATGCCTGGGGGCTAAAGCCAACGACTGCTAACTTTCAAGTTATATGAATACATAAACGGCCGCACATGAGGCATTACAACACTTTCAGGCAAAAGTATAAACACAGCCTCTATATTTCACACATAATTGTTTACAATTAACGATTTGTCACTCGAACATGATATTCTTCGAGCACTGAGCCTCTATTCTATGGGCACCTTCTATGACCTGCTAAGAATAGTGCTCGGCTGGGTCTTGGCTTCCTGTCGTACCCTGGGTTGCAATGCTGGTGGCCTCCATATCTTCCCAATATGTCTTAACACGGGCAAGAGCCATCCGCGCACCCTCTATGCACGCCGACCTCTTCACGGCATCGATTCGTGATCTGGCGCCAAACAGTTGATGCACTAAACCAAAGTAACTGTCCGGCCTCGGTCCCTTCGGCCATAGATGGTCTATTACAGACCTCATTGCAAGACCGGACAACCTATGGAGCTCGGCTATAGTGGCCATCTTCTCACTCGATTGCAATGAGCGCGTTGGAGCGCTAAATTGCGACCATAATAGCCTTTCTATTTCATTATCTTTATGATCCTTGAATAACTTTGTTGCATCAGCCGTACTTTTCGCCAAGTCCGTATATTCATCTGCAGTGCTCCAAAGTTGATCTTAAGGACCATACTTTGGATCTAAGAACTTCATCCGCAACAAATAGGGATTTCCAGTCGCAATTTCTCCGGCTTGTCGAAGTTCCTCCCGCGCGTCTCTAATTTCTGAGCGCGTCTCCTTAGCCGAATCCAACGCCTTCTTCAGGTCATCTGCCTTTGCCTGATTCTCTTTCTCGAGAAGCTCATACCGGCCGGCGGCGTCACTCAGCTCCACAGCCATCGTGGCTATCTTTTCTTCGCTTCAGCGATGAGCGGCCTGTTCAGCTCTCACGTCTTCGGTTGCCTTTAGGGCAGTCGGATTGCTAACCCGGGCTTGTTCCTTGGCTAGGGCAAGTTCCGCCCTCAGGGCCTCAATGGCAGCAGCTCCGCCTGCAGCCACATCATATCATATTAATATTTCAATCCTCTTCATATTTCCTAAAACAAATGAGGAAAAAACGAGCGCATACTCTGTGACTCGTCAAGCCGCTTATTTACAAGCATGATGTCGGTATCCACCACATCAATCTGTCGCCTCAGTTCGGCGAATTCAGAATTCCGGTCTATCGCTGGAGTCTTAGCCACCTGCGCATGAATGCACTACGATCATTACCTGAGAGTGTGATCCTCCGTTTGCCGCCTAGGGCTGGCAACCAGAGTCTCAGGGGCTACTATCTATACGGAGCACACCTAGCGTGTGCGGAACAATCAAAAATTATGTATTTTTATCACGTACCTCGAAGCCTTTGAGCAAACTTCCAAAAGCTTCATTTAACCTGCTTGTGGCGGATGAAATCTTCTCCAACACCGTACCCATTAGCGTACGGTGACCCTCTGAGAAAGCCGCTTGCTCCAGGAGGCCCGTCAACGTGTTCGGCCGGACACCGGACTGTTCCGGACCCTTCTCATCACCCTCCAAGGGAGCCAAACGCGCCGGGCTCGGGGTGGCCGAAGTGTCATCTTCCGGCCTCAGCGGATTTGGAGTCCTCCATGACGACACCTCAGGGTCGCCTGCCCCATGGGACGGAGAGGCAGGTGGGGTTTCACTCTCCATCATCTCTGGAAGAAGATCCCCCGAAGACGAACCCTGTTGAGACGAGCTACTAGCCGGACTGCAAAAATTAGATCATGGTTATTGTTCTCAGAGGAAAAAGCAATAGCTTCTTGTTTATTATTAACTTACAGCTCGGTGGAGGGCTGAACCATTTGCGGGCACGATGCGGTGAGGACGCCCTTCGGGGCAGGGCCCCCTGGTGAAGCTTTCTTCCCTTGCTTAGGCACCTCCGTCTCCAAATCTTCGGAGACAACCCTTTTCTTCCCGCGAGGGGAGGGAACCTTGGAAGAACCCCCCCCCCCCCGATTATCCTCCTTCATGGAGATAGTAGTTCCCCCGGTTTGGATGTGCAACGCGTGGAGTTCGGCTCCTCTATTCTTCTCTTCCCCTTTCCCCGAGGGCACTTGGCTCAATGCGCGCTTAAGCATCCTGGCTATTGCAGGACTAGGCGAGCCTTCGGGAAGTGGGGTCGGACACTTGATTCTCTCTGCCTTGCTGAGCCAATCCTGGCCGCAGACAAGTTTTCAGAATAATGTTGTATTAAAAATATGCGAATTGTTCGGTTACAGGGTTACTTACTTGGGTATCTGATCGGTGGCAGCTCAGGCCCGCATCCTCGATGGTGTCCGGACACCTCACTTGTGGTCCGAAGAATAACTTATACATCCCTTCGAGCATCATGCCGAAGAAGTGCTGAATGGTTCACGGACCTTCCGTCTTGAAATCCCACATTCAGAGAGGCCGAAGCTTGCATGGCTGGATCCGCCGAACCGGCATTGCCTGAATGATTCTGACAAGATCGATATCCCTCTCAATAAGCTCCCGAATACGGCTCTGCAGTGTCGGTACGTCATTAGCAGGCCCCCAGTCTAGTCCCACATTGGTCCACGACGCCAGTTGAGGCGGAGGACCCGAGCGGAAGGCAGGGGCAGCCGCCCACGTTGTGCCTCGAGGAGCTGTGACGTAGAACCACCTCCGTTGTCACAGATCCGACACCTCCGGGAAGGCACCTTCTGGCCATGGAACATCTGCGTTTCTTCTTATTGTGGCGCCTCCCCACTCTGCGTGTCGCCCCTCAATAAACTTCGGCTTCACATTGAAGGTCTTGAGCCATAGGCCGAAGTGTGTGGTGATGTGGAGGAAGGCTTCACACATGACGATAAACGACGAGATGTGGAGGATGGAGTCCGGAGCTAGATCGTGAAAATCTAGCCCGTAGTAGAACATGAGCCCTCTCACGAAGGGATCAAGAGTCAAGCCCAAGCCTCGGAGGAAGTGAGAAACAAATACGACACTCTCGTTGGGTTCGGGAGTGGGGATGATCTGCTCAGGGGCGGGAAGCCTGTGCTTGACATCCGTGGTCAGATATCTGGCCTCCCTGAGCTTCGCAATGTCCTCCTCTGTCCACCAACCTTGAAGGTTGGATCCAGACATGATTGAAGATCCGAAGTACCTAAGATTGAGCTTCGGGTGTTGCAACTCGAGAGGAGGAAAGGCGCAAGCGTGGTAAGAAAGGGATAGGCCTTGACCCCTCTATAAAGGGGAAGGATATCAAGCCTCCTCAACGTGAACGTTTGGGACTTTCCTAGAAACATGGAGTCATGCCAACAGGCGTGGTGGGGTTACCCATACCCGTATTGATGAGGATCCCGCGATAATAGGGACACGATCTTTGCTTCGACAAGATGTGCCAAAGAAACCGCCTCGCAGTGTGTGCGGTAGCTGGTTATATAAAGAAGCGGTTCGAATAAAAGCCGGGCCGTGGCATAATGTCATGCTACGAAGGTTTGTTAGTAGATTAGATTCGTGGATTATTGTTCTCTCTAGGGTGGTATGTGAAATTTGTCTTGCAGAGCCGGACACGATCCTTGTGTTCGGAAGTTACCTTGAAGTATTCGGAGATGGAACCCGCCTTGCAATGCCGAAGACAATCTGCGCGCCGGACTCATCGTCATTGAAGCCTGGTTCGGGGGCTACTGAGTGATTCCTGGATAAGGGGATATCCGGACAGCCGGAATATGTACTTTGGCCGGACTGTTGGATTATGAAGATACAAGATTGAATACTTCGTCCCGTGTCCGTATGGGACTCTCCTTTGCGTGGAAGGCAAGCTTGGCAATTTGGATGATAGATCTCCTTCTCTGTAACCGACTCTGTGTAACCCAAACCCCCTCCGGTGTCTATATAAACCAGAGGGTTTAGTCCGTAGGACAACAACAATCATACCATAGGCTAGCTTCTAGGGTTTAGCCTCTACGATCTCGTGGTAGATCAACTCTTGTAGTACTCATATCATCAAGATCAATCAAGCAGGAAGTAGGGTATTACATCCATCGAGAGGGCCCGAACCTGGGTAAAACATCATGTCCCCAGTATCCTGTTACCATTAGCCTTAGATGCACAGTTCGGGACCCCCTACCCGAGATCCGCCGGTTTTGACACCGACACCGCTGTTCCCCTCTTCTTCCTTGAGCGAAAACCAGATTGCCACGCCTCCGGTTGCCGCTGCCGCGCCTCCATTGCTTCTTGATCCCTCGCTTCTTCTCAGTCGCCATGGCGCCCAAAGCATGCAAGGGCAAGGGAGCGGCCAAGGCTGCCGCGGGGAAGGAGATGCCGGAGAGCGAGCTGGTGAAGCTGCGGAAGAAGTTCGCCCTCTTCATCCCTACGGTCGACGCGATCATCCTCAAGGAGAAATTCAAGCCCCTGTGGGGGAGATAGACGTCAGGGCATCCTGCCACGAAAATCATCCCTGCTCGCTTCGCCAAGCCCGGGTCAGATAGATATTCTTTCTTCATCGATTACTTCTCCTGTGGGATCTGCCCCCCTTTCTCCGAATTCTTCAACGACATCATGCACACCTACGGCTTCCACCTCTTGGATTTCAGAATGAATGCCGTGGCATGCATGGCCTTCTTCACCCATCTCTGCAAGGGCTTCGCCGGAGTGCATCCCAACACGTCGCTCTTCCGCCAGTACTTTATCCCCCGCATCTAGACGGGGGACGCCATCACCGGTTGCGTCACTTGGATCCCAAGGACCCAGAGTATGGGCGTGTACCCGGAGGGTTTCACAAAGGACAAGTGGGAGGAATGGCGGGGCCGGTGGTGCTGGATCGAGGAGAAAGATCCGCAGGAGTTCTGCCAGGTCCGTCAGAAGCCGCCGGCCCGCGGCAACGACTGGGGCAAGCTCGACGCCGATGATGGGAAGCTCACGATCGCCACCACCACGATCCACCGCCTCACTTCAGTCGGGCTCACGCTCGACATGATCGGGGCTGATTTCATCCGCTGTCACATCGCTCGTCTGCACAATAAAGGAAGGCCGGCTTGGGACTACAAGAATGCAGCTGACATCATGAGGCTTTGCCCCAACCTGAATTACAATTTCACTGTGATTCAGCACGCGCATCTCTACTAGCGGCTCTTTCAGCTCAAGGTTGATGAGACCGGCGAGGCTGAGAAGTCCGGCAAGGCTGCCAAGACTAGCAAGGTGGACAAGCCATTCCAACTCCCTGCGGGTGTTGTCCTGTTGAGCAATAACTCTTGCCTGACCGCCACCATCGCCATGATGCCGGTGTTCAACGCGCATGGCTTTGACCCGACCTGGGTCGAGCCAGAAGAAAAGATAGTGCAGATGTTCTCCGACAATATGTCGGAAGGATACATCAGTGCCGAACCGCAACTCATCTTCCCCACCACCGCGGAGGAGATGGAGTACATCACCACCAGGTTGGAGGATGCGGCACTCATCGAGGAGGCCGGCAGCCTTGGTGCCATGGAGGACGAGGCTGGGGAGGCCGAAGAGGAGAAAAAGCTCGCAAATTGGGCGGAGTCTGTCGGGGGGGCCCAGCGGCACCAGTGCTGGGGCTCCCCTTGTCGAAGAAATGGCCGAGGAGGTGGCCGAGGGAGCATCTAAGGCGGCGTCTGAGGTAGACGAGCCCTCAGCCCCAAAGAAACTAGTCCTGCAGCGGGCTGGCTCCAGCGAGCCCATCCGCTCCGGCAAGGCACACATCGGCAAGGGGCTCAAGCGCAACCCATGCGTCAGACGTGGCACGCGGTCGCGGAAGCGGTGGAGAAAGCCGCGGTGGTGAAGAAAGCTGCCTCCTCCTCGACCAAACGAGTCGCCGCCTCCTCTTCAACCAAGCGTCCAAGGTCCCCGTCTCCTTCTCCTTCTCCTGCGGGCACCATCCTGGTGGACGAATACAACCTTGGGTATTTCAGCCCGAGGAGGAAGAGGAGGGTAGAGGAGGAGGATGAGTAAACACTTTGCCTCCCCATCTATTCTCTCATTCTTCATATGGATTATTTCAACTTGATCTTGTTTTTGCAGGGACACAGAGGCGTTGGCTCAGAGGGTGGCGAAGACAGCCAGGGCCCCGACGAGCAACGAGCCCATGGCAAGCACTCCACATGTGCCGGGGATGATCTTTATCAGCCCGGAGGCCAGCCCCTAGCGTAGCCCCCACTCCAGCCCCCAGCGTAAGTTTATTACTTGTTTCTCGCTGACGGGCATTGGAGCACGCATCCTTGTTGCTGACCTTGCCGGATTTGTAGGAGGAGAGCAGCAAGAGGAGGAGCCACTAAGGGTCATCCCCGACACACCGCCCCCGTCGACCACGCCAACCAGAGGGGTGTCCCCTGGCGGAAAGGGCTTCCACGGACGAGCCCATGTGCATGGAGGAGGAGGCGGTGGGTACAGGTGCTGTCGACCTCGTCCTGGCCACGAATGTTGCCGGGAAGGGAGATGCTTCCTCTCCACTCATCACAGGTAAGCTGTTCGCCACTGCTCCTTGCCATCGTTGCCATGATTTTCTTTCTTTTCTTTGTCTTGAACTTTTGGTTTTGGCCCTGCCTTACTCTCCATTTTGATCTCTAGATCCTCCCCTGGTGGACCAGGCGGACGTTGATGCTGTGATCGAGGAGACCGCCAAGGACGCCGAGGCGGAGGCTGCCAACATTGCCGCTGAGGAGGCCGCCAAGGGATCCGCTGAGGAGGCCAGCAAGGCCACTGCCAAGGAGGCCCCCATGAGGCCTGCTGGGGAGGCCCACGAGGCCACCACCGGGGAGGCAGCCAAGGAGCCTGCAGGGGAGGAGGTGGTCGATGACCAACACTCCTCCTCTTCAGCCCATGCCCCGAGCAGGTATTTGTAGGTAGGCACGATCTGTTCATCGGCCTCCCAGGGACGGAAAGCACCGGAGCGCTAGTTGAAGGGGAGGTGTTCGAGGACGAGGTCCTCACCGCTATCAGGCTCCAGGTTGTTGATGAACCAAGCACCAGCAGCAGCAACACCAAGGAAGATCAGCTCCTCCAGGCCATGAGTGCTAACTTCTAGAAGCTCCAGGCTCTCTACCGCGCCTGCCAGGACAAGATGGACTCCAGAAAGGCTGCCATGGACAAGGCAGAGGTAGACTTTCAGGAGCGTGTTGCTCAGATGCAAGTCTGGTTCGCCGAAGTACGGAAGGATCTAAAGGCCACCCAGATCCAGCTGGACGAGCGCCAGCGAGAACTCCTCCAAAAGCAGGATGACTTTGACAAGGCCCGAGAGGTAGCGAAGGCAAACACTACTAGGGAAAAGCCTAGCAGCAGCGCGGGTTCTAGGTATATCAGTAGCGCGGGGACCGGCGCTACTGATAAGGCGCTACAGCTAACCCGTAGTAGCAGCGCCTGTATGCCCGCGCTACTGCTATACAAGTGTAGCAGAAACGTTCTTCATGGAAGCTCGCTACTCCTAATAGCTCTAGCGCGCTTTGGCTAGACGCGCTACTGCTACTGTCACACTGCTGCTAACTTTTCTCCATTCGCTACTGCTAATTTTAGTAGTTTTTGATATTTTTTCTATATATTTGTTTTATATTTGAACATGCTTTATACAAGAATCTTAAGCACATACAAATGTCATCATGATACACATACAAATGGCCGTGAGAGCACAAATGTAATCATAGCATATACATACAAATAGTCTCATCATAATCATCATCCAACACAAAGTGGTATCTCGTCATTGATACGTCTCAGTCGTATATATAATTTTTATTGTTCCATGCCAATATTATTCAACGTTCATATACTTTTGGCAACTTTTTATACTATTTTTGGGACTAACATATTGATCCAGTGCCCAGTGCCAGTTCTTGTTTGTTGCATGTTTTATGTTTCGCAAAAACCCCATATCAAACGGAGTCCAAACGGGATAAAAATGGTCCGAGAATATTTTTGGGATATTTATGATTTTTGGGAAGAAGAATCAACGCGAGACGGTGTCAGAGGGGGCCACGAGGCAGGGGGCGCACCCCAGGGGGGTGGGCGCGCCCCTGATCCTTGTGGGCACCCTATAAGGCGGTTGCTGCTCTTCTTTTGCTGCAAGAAAGCTAATTTTCGAAAAAACGTCGTGGCGAAGGTTTCAATCCAATCAGAGTTATAGATCTCCGGGAATATAAGAAACGTTGAAAGGGCAGAATCTAGGAACATAGAAACAAAGAGAGACATATCCAATCTCGGAGGGGCTCTTGCCCCTCCCACTCCATGGAGACCATGGACTAGAGGGGAAACACTTCTCCCATCTAGGGAGAAGGTCAAGGAAGAAGAAGAAGAAGGGGGGCTCTCTCCCCCTCTCTCCCGGTGGCATGGGAACGCCGCCGGGGCAATCATCATCACCGCGATCTACACCAACACCACCATCATCTTCACCAACATCTCCATCACCTTCCTGCATCTATATTCAGCGGTCCACTCTCCCGCAACCCGCTGTGCCCTCTACTTGAACATGGTGCTTCATGCTTCATATTATTATCCAATGACATGTTGCCATCCTATGATGTCTGAGTAGATTTTCATTGTCCTATCGGTAATTGGTGAATTTCTATGATTGGTTTAATTTTCTTGTGGTTATGTTGCTGTCCTATGGTGCTCCCCATGTCGCGCAAGCGTGAGGGATCCCCGCTGTAGGGTTTGCAATATGTTCATGGTTTGCTTATTGTCTCCGTTGCATGAGTGACTTAAACACAAACACGGATAAGTGGGTCATGGCGTATGGGAATAAAGAGGACTTGATATTTTAATGCTATGGTTGGGTTTTACCTTAATGATCTTTAGTAGTTGCGGATGCTTGTTAGAGTTCCAATCATAAGTGCATATGATCCAAGAAGAGAAAGTATGTTAGCTTATGCCTCTCCCACATAAAACTTGCTATCGGTCTAGTAAAGTAGTCAATTGCTTAGGGACAATTTCACAACTCCTACGACCACTTTTCCACACTCGCTATACTAACTTTATTGCTTCTTTATCTGAACAGCCCCTACTTTTTATTTACGTGCTCTTTACATTGTTGCAAACCTATCCAACAACACCTACAAAGTCCTTCTAGTTTCAGACTTGTTTAGGTAAAGCGAACGTGAAGCGTGCGTAGAGTTTTATTGGTGGTCGATAGAACTTGAGGGAATATTTGTTCTACCTTTAGCTCCTCGTTGGGTTCGACAATCTTACTTATAGAAAGAGGCTACAATTGATCCCCTATATTTGTGGGTTATCAAGACCTTTTTATGTCGCCGTTGTCGGGGAGTCATAGCGTGGGGTGAATATTCTCGTGTGTGCTTGTTTGCTTTATCACTAAGTAATTTTTATTTGCTATTCTTAGTTGTTTTCTATCTTTAGTTATGGGTAGGAAACGCAAAATACCAAAATAAATTAGTTGTACCTACTACACCAATGGTTGAAGAACCACTCAAAATCTATCACACTCCTGAAGCTTTTTACTTGGATCATCTTCGATCCCTTTGTGCTCGTGCTGAAACCCCAACTAGCTTAGTTGAGGGCAAATCTTTAGATCAGGATGCTTGTTATGTGCGACACCGCATATCTGAAAAAGGGAAACTTTTACTGGATCAAATTCATCGTTTGCAATGCTATGCTTGGAATTTATGTGAAATATATGATTTTACTTGTTGTTCTGAAGACCCTAAGAAACACCTTCCTTACCAATGTGAGTTTAGTGATAATGGAATCGTATCTTCGTATGCTACGGGTGTTTATAATTACTAGGATGTTCAACAAATTGAAGAATTTGTTGCTTTTAAGGGTGCTTATGAAATTGCTTCTTTGATTGGAAAGTATGATGCTACTCTTTACAAATCTGAAAATTTTGCCATACTCAAATATTGTTATGATAATTATGCTTCTAATGCCTATGTTAAACCATATATTGAGGACTCCTCCGCTGTCCAAGAAGAGATTAATATTTTGCAGGAGTCTATGGAAGAAGGAATTGATGAAACTGTGAGCTCATTGATGAAAAAGATGATGAGGAGAGCGAAGAACAAAAGGAGGAAGAGCGGATTAGCTACCCGTGCCCACCTTCTAATGTGAGTAACTCTTCAACTCATAAATTTTTTAATTCCACTTCGTGCTTACCGAAGGATGATTGCTATGATGATTGTTATGATCCCGTTGATTCTTTTGAAATATCCCTTTTTGATGATTCTTGCTATGCTTGTGGCCAAGATGCCAATATGAATTATGCTTATGGAGATGAACTTACTATCATTCCTTATGTTAAACATGAAATTTTTGCTATTGCACCCATGCATGATAGTCCTATTATATTTTTAAATGCTCCCGACTACACTAAATCGGAGAAGTTTGCCCTTATTAAGGATTATATTGATGGAGTGCATTTTACTACTACACATGATGATTTTGATAGATATAATATGCATGTGCTTGCTACTCCTACTTGCAATTATTACGAGAGAGGAACTATATCTCCACCTCTCTATGTTTCCAGTATGATAGAATTGCAAGAAACTGCTTATACTATGCATTGGCCTTTACTTGGTGTGGATGAATTTTTATTTTATGACATGCCGACGCATAGGAAGAGAGTTAGACTTCATTGTTACAAGATATATGTTACTTTGTGCTCACTACTAAATTACAAATCATTGTTAATTAAAATTGGCTTTGATATACCTTGGGATCCAGGTGGATTCATTACTTGAGCACTATATGCCTAGCTTAATGGCTTTAAAGAAAGCGCTGGCAGGGAGACAACCCAGAAGTTTTAGAGAGTCATTTATTTCTGTTGAGTGCCTTTATAAAGTTTAAAAATAAAAAAATAAAGAGGGGAACCCAAAACTTTTCAAAAAGAAAAGCGAAAGTGAGAAAGACGAGCATTGTTAAAGTGGGAGCTAACCTTGAACTTTGTTCATGATCACGGAAACTTTGTGAATCTTGATTACAGAAACTTTTCAACAAAACTAATTATCCCCTTGTACAATTCCATTGTATTATAGAAATAATGTGCCAAGGTTTGCCTTTAGGATGTTTACAATGCTTGTTGGTTTGTGCGGTGCAGGACAGAAACTTTGGCTCTAGTGCGCGATTTTACATTTTTCACGGGAACGTCAAACGGTTCTGATTCTTTTTTCACTGTATTTCTATACAAATTTTTTATTTTTCCTAATTTGTGAAAAAAAATTGGAGTACCAAAATTATGGTGAATGTTCAGATTACTACAGACTGTCCTGTTTAAGACAGATTCTGTTTTTGATGCGTAGTTTGCTTGTTTTGATGAAACTATCAATTTCTATGAGTGGACTAAGCCATGGAAAAGTTATGTTACAGTAGCTACAGTGCAAAAACAAAATATGAATTGGTTTTCAACAGTACTTACATTAGTGATTTTCTTTATTATACTAATGGATCATACCATGTTTTTGTTGAAGTTTTGTGTGGATGAAATGTTCGAAGATCGAGGAGGTCTCGATATGAGGAAAAGGATGATAGGCAAGAGATCAAGCTTGGGGATGCCCAAGGAACACCAAGTAAATATTCAAGGAGACTCAAGCGTCTAAGCTTGGGGATGCCCTAGAAGGCATCTCATCTTTCTTCAACTAGTATCGGTATGTTTTCGGATTCGTTTCGTTCATGCGATATGTGCAAATCTTGGAGCATCTTTTGCATTTAGTTTTCACTTTTATTTTAGGTACCATTCTGGTATGAGATAGTCCATGGTTGATTTGTAGAATGCTCATTGCACTTCACTTAAATCTTTTGAGTGTGGCTTTATATAATGCTTCATGTGCTTCACTTATATCATTTGAAGTTTGGATTGCCTGTTTCTCTTCACATAGAAAACCGCCATTTATATAATGCTCTTTTCCTTCACTTATATTTGTTAGAGCTTGGGCATATCTTTTTTTGAAAGAATTAAACTCTCTTGCTTCACTTATACCTATTTAGAGAGATGACAGGAATTGGTCATTCACATGGTTAGTCATAAAATCCTACATAAAATTGGTAGATCACTGAATATGATATGTTTGATTCCTTGCAATAGTTTTGCGATAAAGAGATGATAATATGCAGGAGGTCCTAGTAGATGGTTGTGTTTAGTAAGGATATTGGTGTTAAGGTTTCTGATTCCCAAAGCATGCACGTATGGTCTCCTAACTATGTAACCAAATTGGTGCACCTTGTATTTTGATTGTTTATCATAGCGTGAAGGTCCGGCGCGCGCGATTGTTAACTCCTACCAACCTCCCCCCTAGGAGCATGTGTAGTAGTACTTTGCTTTGAGTGCTAATAAACTTTTGCAATAAGTATATGAGTTCTTTATGACTAATATGAGTCCATGGATTATACGCACTCTCACCCTTCCATCATTGCTAGCCTCTTCGGTACCGTGCATTTCCCTTTCTCACCTAGAGAGTTGGTGCAAACTTCGCCGGTGCAGCCAAACCCCGTGATATGATATGCTCTATCACACATAAGCCTCCTTATATCTTCCTCAAAACAGCCACCATACCTACCTATCATGGCATTTCCATAGCCATTCTGAGATATATTGCCATGCAACTTCCATCATCATCATATACATGACTTGAGCATTCACTGTCATATTGCTTTGCATGACCATAAGATAGCTAGCATGATGTTTTCATGGCTTGTCCGTTTTTTGATGTCATTGCTACGCTAGATCATTGCACACCCCGGTACACTGCCAGAGGCATTCATATAGAGTCATATTTTAGTTCTAGATATCGAGTTGTAATATTGAGTTGTAAGTAAATAAAGTGTGATGACAATCATTATTAGAGCATTGTCCCATGGGAGGAAAGTATGATGGAAGCAATGATTCCCTCACAAGTTTGGATGAGTCTTCGGACTTTGTGAAAAATAAAAGAGGCCAAAGAAGCCCACCAAAAAAATAAAAAAATAAAAAAAGAGAAAATATAAAAAAATGAGAGAAAAGGAGATAAGGGGCAATGTTACTATCCTTTTACCACACTTGTGCTTCAAATAGCACCATGTTCTTGATATAGCTAGTCTCTTGATTTATCACTTTCATGTACTAGTGGGAATTTTCTTTATAGAACTTGGCTTGTATATTCTGATGATGGGCTTCCACAAATGCCCGAGGTCTTCATGAGAAAGCAAGTTGGATGCACACCCACTTAGTTTCAGTTTGAGCTTTCATACACTTATAGCTCTAGTGCATCCGTTGCATGGCAGTCCCTACTCCTCGCATTGACATCAATTGACGGGCATCTCCATAGCCAGTTGATTAGCCGCGTCGATGTGAGACTTTCTCCCTTTTGTCTTCTCCACACAACATCCACCATCATACTCTATTCCACCTATAGTGCTATATCCATGGCTTGCGCTCATGTATTGCGTGAAGGTTGAAAAAGCTGAAGCGCGTTAAAAAGTGTAAACCAATTGCTTGGCTGACACCAGGATGGGCATGAGAGGTACCTTGTGTTAAGAAAAGGGAGCATACAAGGCTATATGATTTTGTAGGGATAACGTTCTGAAGCATTGATATTTTGAAAGACATGATTGTTTGTTGGGATGCCTGACTATTATTGTTTTATGTCAAATGATAGACTATTGCTTTGAATCACTCATGTCTTAATATTCATGCCATGATTAGATTACATGATCAAGATTATGTTAGGTAGCATTCCACATCAAAAATGATCTTTTTTATCATTTACCTACTCGAGGACGAGCAGGAATTAAGCTTGGGGATGCTGATACGTCTCCGTCGTATGTATAACTTTTGATTGTTCCATGCCAATATTATTCAACTTTCATATACTTTTGGCAACTTTTTATACTATTTTCGGGACTAACATATAGATCCTGTGCCCAGTGGCAGTTCCTGTTTGTTGCATGTTTTATGTTTCACAGAAACCCCATATCAAACGGAGTCCAAACGGGATAAAAATGGATGGATAATATTTTTGGAATATTTATGATTTTTGGGAAGAAGAATCAACGCAAGACGGTGCCTGAGGGGGGCCACGAGGCTGGGGAGCGTGCCCCTGACCCTCGTGGGCACCCCGTAATGCGGTTGCTGCTCTTCTTTTGCCGCAAGAAAGCTAATTTTCGGAAACAAATCGTGGTGAAGGTTTCAATCCAATCGGAGTTACGGATCTCCGGGAATATAAGAAACGGTGAAAGGGCAGAATCTGGGAACGCAGAAATAGAGAGAGACAGAGAGACAGATCCAATCTCGGAGGGGCTCTCGCCCCTCCCACGCCATGGAGACCATGCACCAGAGGGGAAATCCTTCTCCCATCTAGGGAGAAGGTCAAGGAAGAAGAAGAAGAAGGGGGGCTCTCCCCCCCTTACTCCCCGTGGCGACGGAACACCGTCGGGGCCATCATCATCACCGCGATCTACACCAACACCGTCGTCATCTTCACCAACTTCTCCATCACCTTCCCCCATCTATATTCAGCGGACCACTCTCCCGCAACCCGCTATACCCTCTACTTGAACGTGGTGCTTTATGCTTCATATCATTATCCAATGATGTGTCGCCATCCTATGATGTCTGATTAGATTTTTGCTATCCTATCGGTAATTGGTGAATTGCTATGATTGGTTTAATTTGCTTGTGGTTATGTTGCTCCTCTATGGTGCTCTTCGTGTCGTGCAAGCGTGAGGGATCCCCGCTGTAGGGTTTGCAATATGTTCATGGTTTGCTTATTGTCCATGTTGCATGAGTGACTTAAACACAAAACGGATAAGTGGGTCATGGCGTATGGGAATAAAGAGGACTTGATACTTTAATGCTATGGTTGGGTTTTACCTTAATGATCTTTAGTAGTTGCGGATGCTTGCTAGAGTTCCAATCATAAGTGCATATGATCCAAGAAGAGAAAGTATGTTATCTTATGCCTCTCCCACGTAAAACTTGCTATCGGTCTAGTAATAGTCAATTGCTTAGGGACAATTTCACAACTCATACCACCACTTTTCCACACTTTCCATACTAACTTTATTGCTTCTTTATCTAAATAGCCCCTACTTTTTATTCACGTGCTCTTTATATTCTTGCAAACCTATCCAACAACACCTACAAAGTCCTTGTAGTTTCACACTTGTTTTAGGTAAATCGAACGTTAAGCATGCGTAGAGTTGTGTTGGTGGTCGATAGAACTAGAGGGAATATTTGTTCTACCTTTAGCTCCTTGTTGGGTTCGACACCCTTACTTATCGAAAGAGGCTACAATTAATCCCCTATCTTGTGGGTTATTAGTCATCATCTCGAAAATAGCGATACATGCAAGTCTCGAATACTTGCAACTACAACGTCATCCATCTAAATAATGATATACACGAGAAGAGATATCAGTATGAGTGAGAGCGGAACTATGTAGTACATGAGGCGGTGGTTACGAGTCCTCTCTCGCGCTAGCGTGAACCTCATGTAACTAGCTTCTCCTTCTTGTCTTCTTTTGAAGCCTTTATGGCTGGCGCCTGATACCCCATTCACTTGCGCCTGACACTCATGCCACTCGTTGTACACCCCCGGAACCTTCCCCTTGTACACGACATAGCACTGCCATATCGCCATCAAGAAGCTAGGTACTTGTTAGAGATGCATCTTCATCAAGAGGATATACAATCTTATGCAACAAAATATACTAGAGCAACACAAAAAAGAAGGGTTAGCAACTAGATGCAACATACAGTAAACAAACTAATTAACTAGAGGTATGCAGGTCATCGTACCCAAACTAACAAAGTAGCGTTACGCAATTTTGGCGGGGACCATGGACATCACAAAGTTTCATCGCTACAGAAATTATACAAGTTCAACCAACACATATCATCATCATCGGCATCGTAAATCACTAGAAGTTCCATCCTTCGATATCATCGAGGATGGACCCTATCTTCTTGAACGGCATGAGTTCATGACGTTGCATGCCTATGTGAGTTCGGACTTCAGCTCGCGATATAGGGCCGTGGTGGAACATCCTCTTCTCATCGACGACTTCTTTCATGATGATCGTTGCAATGTCCCTTTGTATGCGAAAGAAGTCATCTCTAAGTTTATAATCCGCTTCTCCATGAGATTCTACCCACTTGTGGATATGATCATCATTTCTGCTTGTCATGCTAAGCTTTTGGTGATCTGTGCTGAACTCAATCATGAGATGGAGGATGTAGAATCCATCTTTCTTGCTTGGTTTTGGGACATGGATACATCAGAAGTTAGTTTTATGCGCGAAACCCATCTTCTGGTTCCTTTGTTTCCGGATCTGCATGTGACCACCTCTAATGCTAAAGCCTTGGAGAGCATCATCTAGAATATTTATTATGTGGGTGTAGTCCTTCTTCTCGTAGTCTCTAGAAGGGTCGACCTACACGGCGTGGGAGACTCACGGGTAAAGACGATAAGAATGGTGCGCCCGTTGCTGTGGGGAAAAGACACCTCAAATTATTCTCTATATGAGCGAGAAGGAATGATTGAAATGTATGAAAGGGTTGTCCAGAACCGACTTACTTTGGATGATAAGGCTGGAGGACAATTCCATGGTCCTTATTATGTGCCATGGAGTTTTGGAGGTAGTCCCTAGCAGTTTCACGCTCAAAGTCGCCGAGACTCAAGAAAGACTTGTGCATGTAGTATGGATCCGCCACTGAGATTTGCGGGACTTCTTCTCTCTTCATGACGGAGCTCATATGTAGAGCAAAAAGGCGGACGATTGTAAAATCGAGCCGCCTTGTCAGAAACATCTCAAAGATATGGTCAAACCACAGGAAGAACACCTCAGCGGGCCGTCTGTCAACTTAGCACTTCCCCTCAGGCACACGAGCCGCGTATGTCGGATATCCTGGATCCTTCGAGGCTAGTAGGCTTTTCTCAGTCGATAGCACATGGTCGTGCAGTCTCCTGAGATCCCCTAATAGTGCCTCCAACGGTTTCGGCGGTAGCATTGGCTCGCCCGTGAGATGGAACATGGCCGCACCTTTCATGGGTACCCGCTCTTCAGAATCCATTGTCTGGCTTCTATGTGCTCTGGCTTGTTTGAAGGCAGCTATCTTCCCCATCTCTTCCTATCCTTTTTCTTGGGCACACCTTCTAGACCCTTCCTTAACCCCTGCCCCAGTGTTGACGGGCTAAGCACTGTACGACCCCGGGCTAGTTGAGCCTGTGTTGAGGCGGCATCTTCAGGCATGTCCTGTGAGGATTTCATGAAGAGAGACTTCTTGCAATCCCTGCTACAACCTTCCTTCCCGGGAAAATCATCCATATCCTTATTAGCATGCTGATAGCCCGATTCGTCATATGGTTGACTCATCATATCTAAGTCACACTCATACGCGTTTGTATTGAGGAAATCCATTGGTTCGACCTCCGTCTCATCATCCATTCTCTATTCTACAGGACCGATAACATCAGTCAGTACTATTGCACCCCCTTCATCACGTCGTCCGCCGCTCTCACCCGACACTACAAGAGCTTGTAATCGCATAGGCGGGGTGGTGGTCTCCGCACATGCTTGTTGATGTGTGGTTATTGGTGTGCTCTCGGCCGGCTCCATACGAATAAGATTCTTTGGCCATAGCAGCAGCCAACCCATGCAGCTTCCAATCCGCAGCGGGCTCTCATCATCCTCTCCCACATGATGTAATAGAGGAGGCAAATCCTCGTGCCCTGATTTCACACTGGACAAGTTAACCCTGAAGTGCCCAGCAGGGATCGGCTGGTTGTGGAACATGGGTTGCAAGGGGTTCATTATCACTCCCTTTCCCACGTCCACCTTCTGGCCTTTGATCAACTAGAGTATGGTGCACGGGGTTTCTTCGGCCTGCAAACACATGTCTTTGGCGTAAAACATCCGAGAGGCAACAAAAATTGAATATTATATATATGTGTGTGTGTGTGTGTGTGTGTGTCTGTGTGTGTGTGTGTTGGTGCGACATGTAATTACCGTGAGGGCGTTGAGCTCAGCCAAAGACAAAGGCCCACCTAGCACGGCAGAGACTTAGGACGGGCTGCTATGAGCGGGAGTGAGTGTGAGAGGAGGCCCGGTTGAGTGAGCAAGTGATGGTGCGGTGGTGTTGTTGTTCACGGAGTTGCTCTAGACGAAACTGGGCAACGGGAAATCATGTACCATCTTGTCTGGATTTTCCTTCGTCCAGTTCATGATAGCTGGAACCAAGTTAGTAGCGAAGTCATTTCTACAGGCAGTTACAGCTGCATTGACTGCATGCTGTAGCAACTCATTTTTCTCCTGAGTTGTTTTTTTTCACGTCCTCGACTGCTTTTTTCTTGTCTGCATGCTTCACCTTCTCGTCGATGTCCACCTGACTAAACTTCTTTTTCTGCTTCTTGGCCCTCGGGCCCTCGTTGTAAAACACCTTCCATGTGGCGCCATCTCCAGCACCATGCACACGACCATATTGCGGCCGCTGGCCCAAAGGGAGTCCCTTAAGTTCGTTCAAGGCCCAGTTGAGACGGGTGTCCCACTTGGGCCTCACCGGAGAAGTAGGGCTTTTGGCTGCAAGCTGGTGTTGCTTCCCTTGCAGAAGGAGCGTTAACCGTTTAGGAATGTGTAGTCGACTAGATCTGGAGCTAAATGTAAGGTGGTAAAAGAATAATTACCAGTAGTCTAATCAATTTCCTCGTGATCTGGTCCGTGTACAAAACCTTCTTTTCCTTGTCCAACTTGTAGCGGGCCCTGATGAAGTCACGCTCCAAGGGGTTGGTGAACTTCGCAAAGGGGTTTGGGATACCTGCGGCTTCACTTTCCACATCCTCCTTATCTCGTATGGGCCTTTTACCGAGGTAGCCACGGCTTCCGAGGCGATGCTTCCCCGTGTTCCTTTCCTGAAGGCTCTTGAATTTCGCAGCCTTAGCCTGGGCTGCCTAGGTAGCGCAAGTGTCCTTGAACTTTTCAAACTCCTCTTCCGTAAGTGTCGGATTTTCCTCCAGAATCTTGGACAGGGGTTACTCAGCCTCAATAGCTCGTTTCACCCTCCCTTTCCAGGAGGCCAAATCATTGCTAAACATGCCCATGGCATGATTATTAATCTCTTTTCATCTTCGGATCATCCCACGGTTGTTCTATGTTATCATCCCGGTTGAGGAACTTGAATCTCTTGTGCAACTTCGTTAGGAGCAACTGCGTCAAATGTTCTTTACTCCTTAAGTCATCATCGTTGATGCTCGCGCATTCCCGTAGGATGCATCCTACTTGGTTCCCATAGCACTTGCGAGGCTCTTCCGGCTCTAATGGCTCAAACTTGCCAGGTGCCATCTTTGTGATCACCAGTCGTCCAATCCCTAGTTTGTTAGGTTTTCGTATCCTCTGCTTCTTCTGCTTCTTCTTTTCGGTAGCGGCATCGGCGCCGGTACCTTCCCCTCCGGTATCTTCCCCGCCTGTCTCGGCACCGCCATCGGTGCCGGCACCGTCGGTGTGGATGTCGGCGTCAGTACTATTGAGGGATTCCTGGATTAGGGGGTGTCCGGATGGCCTGACTAAGACCTTTGGCCGGACTCCTGGACTATGAAGATACAAGATTGAAGACTCCGTCCCGTGTCCGGATGTGACTTTCCTTGGCGTGGAAGGCAAGCTTGGCGATACGATATGAAGATCTCCTCCCATTGTAACCGACTCTGTGTAACCCTAGCCCTCTCCGGTGTCTATATAAACCGGAGAGTTTTAGTCCGTAGGACGAACAACAATCATACCATAGGCTAGATTCTAGGTTTTAGCCACTCCGATCTCGTGGTAGATCTACTCTTGTACTACCCATATCATCAATATTAATCAAGCAGGAGTAGGGTTTTACCTCCATCGAGAGGGCCCGAACCTGGGTAAAAACATCGTGTCCCTTGTCTCATGTTACCATCCGCCTAGACGCACAGTTCGGGACCCCCTACCCGAGATCCGCCGGTTTTGACACCGACATTGGTGCTTTCATTGAGAGTTCCTCTGTGTCGTCGCCTTTAGGCCCGATTGCTTCTTCACTCGACCATCGCGATACGGTCCGGGCTGAGACTTTTCTCCCCGGACAGATCTTCGTATTCTGCGGCTTCGCACTGCGGGCCGACTCGTTTGGCCATCTAGAGCAGATCGAAAGCTACGCCCCTGGCCGTCAGGTCAGGTTTGAAAGCTTAAACTACATGGCCGACACCCGCGGAGACTTGATCTTCGACGGATTCGGGCCACGACCGGGCGGGCCGCACTGTCTCGATGGGCATGATCTAGCTCTGCCGCCGGACAGCGACCAGAGCACCGCTCAGCTGTTCACTCCGACCACTAGTTCGGAGCCGACTACGCTAGCCAGGGACGGACGGTTGGACACCGCCCCAGGAGCCGCAATCTCTGCGGCTATAGAGCCGAATACCAGCCAAGTCCTTTGTAAGGCCGGTAACTCCAAGGTGCCGGGCTCCGTTCCGGACTCTGAATATTCTGCACCCCTTTTGATCGAACCCGATCAGGCTCCGATCACGGAGTTCACCGCCGCGGACGTCTTTCAGCACTCGCCCTTTGGCGATATCCTAAATTCGCTAAAGTCCCTCTCTTTGTCAAAAGAACCCCGGCCGGACTATGGTCGGGGTGGTTGGGATGCGGACGATGAAGTTCGAAACCCACCCACCACCCACTTGATAGCCACTGTCGAAGATATAACCGACATGCTCGATTTTGACTCCGAAGATATCGATGGTATGGACGCCGATAAAGGAGACGATCAAGAACCAGCATCTATAGGGCTCCGGAAAACCACCTCATCATACGATGTATGCATGGTGGACACATACAACAAAAACGACAACGAGGACCAAAAGGATGCGACCAGGGATCGCTCCCCCGAAAACAATCAAAGCGGCGGTGTATGCGCAAGGCCAAGCCCCACCTCAAAAAAGACCCAGCCATAGAGCAGGGTGACTCAACGGATGATGAACATGCCGTCGAGCATCCGTCCAAGCAGGGCGGACAATCCAAACAACCAATCCCCGGGAAAGATAATAGCGCGGACGACCTCACACCAGACAAATTGCTGGAACATCAGAACCTCCACCAAAGGCTCGTTGCCACTGCACGTAGCCTGAGAAAGCAGAAGCGGATGCTCAAGACAGCGGAAGATGCACTCAGGATCAGATGGGGCAAAGTACTCAATACCGCACACAAGTACGGAAGTAGTCGCCGCACAAAGAGCTATCCGAAGAGGAAACTACTACCGGAATTTGATGAAGAGGCCATAAAGCCCCCACAATCAAAAAATAAGGAAGCCACAAGGTCGGATAGACGACCCTACAATCAATCTCACGCATCAAAGGACGCCGCACTCAATATGGCGCGCGATCAGTCCAAGAATTCGCATTAGAAAACTGGCCCAACCAGATCCATCTATAGGCTAAGAAAGCAAGCTCCAATGAGTGATGCAACACAAAAAATACCCAAACCTCGCGGCACGCCTAAATACAGGGGCGCCACACACACCCTATGTTTTACCGATGAGGTTCTGGATCATGAATTCCCAGCCGGATTCAAGCCAGTAAACATAGAAGCATACGACGGAACAACAGACCCTGGAGTCTGGATCGAGGACTACATCCTCCACATACACATGGCCAGAGGAGATGACCTCCACGCCATAAAATACTTACCCCTTAAGCTCAAAGGGCCAGTCCGGCATTGGCTTAAAAGCCTTCTCGAAAACACCATGGGAAGTTGGGCAGTGCTTGAGGATGCTTTCCGGGCAAATTTTCAAGGGACCTATGTCCGGCCCCCAGATGCAGATGATCTGAGTCATATAACTCAGCAGCCCGGAGAGTCAGCCCGGAAGCTCTGGAACAGATTCCTTATCAAAAAGAATCAGATAGTCGACTGTCCGGACGCAGAGGCCCTAGCAGCTGTCAAACATAGCATCCGAGACGAATGGCTCGCCAGACACCTCGGCCAAGAAAAGCCGCGAACAATGGCCGTGTTAACAAGCCTCATGACCCGCTTCTGTGCAGGAGAGGATAGCTGGTTGGCAAGAAGCAGCACCAGCGACCCGAATACGTCCGAACCCAGAGATGGGAACGGGAAGCCGCGCCGTAACAAAGAACCACGTCGGATAAAGGACATCAATCCGATGAGCACGACAGTAAACGCCGGATTCAAAAGCTCTCGGGCAATATCAGAAAAAGCTGCCCCCCAAAGACGATAGGGACGAGCTATCCAACCTCAACAAAATTTTGGACAAAATATGTCAAATCCACAGCACTTCGGGAAGACCTGCAAACCATACCCACAGAGATTGTTGGGTCTTTAAGCAGTCCGACAAGCTCAACGCCGAACACAACGGGCTCAACACACCAAGCGAAGATGACGATGCACCCCACGAGCAGATCACCGGAGATCAAAAGAAGTTCCCACAAGAAGTCAAGACAGTAAATCTACTTCATGTGACAAAAGGGAAGAATAGAACGGCACCTACAACGACACGCGCCGTACAGCCAGCCCCAGAGGAGCAACCCCACTGGTTGTTACAACCAATCACCTTCGATCATCAGGATTACTCTAGAGGAGACTGGAACGCAGGCTGGACTGCCTTGGTCCTAAATCCAATCATTAACGGACTCCAATTTACAAACGCCCTTATGGACGGCGGCAGCGACTTGAACCTGTTATATCAGGACACAGTTTGCAAACTTGGGGTAAACCCAGTAGTAATCCACCTCGGCAACACTTCCTTTCAAGGAGTAACGCCATGTTCGGATACCCCAAGTATGGGTTCCCTTACGTTAGAAGTCACGTTCGGATCACCCGACAACTTCCGAAGCGAAATGCTAACATTCCACATCGCCCCATTCGTAAGTCGCTATCAAGCGCTACTGGGACGTGAAGCTTTCACCCGCTTTAATGCAATACTGCACTACGCATCCCTTACACTTAAAATGCCCGGTCCAAAGGGCATCATTTCATTACAAGGGAACATAAATTGATCCCCAAAAGTACGGGCAGGGGTGCGGCTGCCTAGACAGCTGCCCACAAATCCAGCCCTACTATCCCGGACACGGCTAGACGAGTCCGGCGTCAACATGCTCAAATAGCCGCATACCCTCATGCAAGGGGCTCCACGTGCTCACTCCCGGAGACAATACGGCCCAACTCTTGCTCCAACTATATCTTGTTTATTTCGATATAGATTTCTCGCATGCTTATTTTTTACTAAGTTCCTCTCTTTCGCAGACGAACATCGTGCTACGCCCGTCCAGGATACGGCACAACGGAGACACACGCGCAGGCGTGCAGCAGGGACCCGTTCCAAGGATTCTTTTCAGATTAAGACCCTGCATAAACCTTTTTTATTGTCTCTTGTTGATAACATCCCCCGGTTTTCTCTATAGCCGAGGAGGAGGCTGGCGTCTTGGCATGTGGCCACGCCAGAATTTTTGCACATACCTGGACACTAGGGGCTTTTTTACCAAGGGCTCTATTTCGGCCCGTCTTCATAAAGACCGAATACCTTAGGGAGTGTTCGGCGTTGCGAGTTTGGCCCTATATGCATCAGCTCCGAATCATGTCTTTGGTTAAATGTTGGGTTTGCCCGGCTCCTGTGTTTTGCTACCTTACGTTCCGTTATATCGGCTAACGCAGCACCAGGAGAACTACTGCGATTGTGCCCCGGTTCGGCCGGGTGAGCACCTCAGTAGAGAATGTTGAAAACTTACTGTCATGATATAGCGAGAGACTGGTCAACCACTCGATGACTTTCGGAATCTTTAGGATTCCCCCGCATTAACAAAGGGCCGCTTCCAGGTCAGGCACACTCGCGTCCCGAATTCGGGCGAGCGCGGTGCCCCTAGGGGCTATTCAGTAGTCCCACTGTCAAACTCCTATGGCTAAGTGAAAGTGATAAAGCATTATAGTCCGGTTGCCTAGTTCACCACGCCACCACCTCCTTTGTAGGACCAAGACGTTGGATTAAGTGTGAAAAGGCGCCTTTTTGTGAACACCCCCACATTCTATGTGTGGGGGCTGAAGCCAACGACTGCCATCTTTCAGGTTATATACAAATATATACATTAAACAGCCGCACAGGAGGCATCATGATTCTTGCAAGCACAAGTATAAAAAATCTTTTTTCATAAAAACACAATTCATCTTACAAATAGTATAAGCTATTCGAACACAACATCCTTTGAGCACTGCAACTCTATTATACGAGCGCCAGGAAGAACTTCCTCAAAATAGTGCTTGGCAGGTACTCGGCTTTCGTCCGAACCTTGGGACGCAACAATACTGGCCTTCATATCTGCCCAGTATGTCTTGACACGGGCAAGAGCCATCTGTGCGCCCTCTATGCACGCCGACATCTTCATTGCATCAGCATGCGGCACCGAACCAATGAATTGCTGCACCAAGCCAAAATAACTCTTCGGCTCCGGCTTCTCCGGCCATACATGACTCCCAACATACTTCATGGCAAGTCCGGATAATCCGTTCAGCTCCGCCCAGGCGGCTAAATGGTCGGATACGGACAATGGGTGTTCTGGATTGTGGTACTGCGACCAAAAAAGCTCTTCCAGTTCATGGTCACCTCGGCTGCGGAAGTGTTCGGTCGCGTCCGCCGCACTTGCGGCCAAATCCAGATAAGCGTTTTCCGAACTCCACTGCCGGTCTAATGGAGCATACTTGGGGTCTCCGACTTCATCCGCAGCATATAAGGCTTTCCAGCCATGATATCTCCGGCCTGACGCAGCTCCTCCTTCATTGCTCTCATGGCAGAGCGAGTATCCTTGGCTTCGGCAGTGATCTTTTCAAAACCCTTCTAAGCCGCCCTATCTTCTTGTTCAAGCAATCTACAGCGGTCAGTAGCATCCTTAAATTTTATGGCCATCTCGGCCATTTCCTTCTTGCTCTCGCAGTGAGCAGCCTGTTCGGCTTTTAGCTCTTCAGCCGCTTTAACGGCAGCCGCATCACTCTTCCTTGCTTGCTCCTTTGCTCGGGCAAGTTCCGCCCGAAGGTTCTCCACGGCAGCAGCACCATCTACATAAAACATATATAAGGCCCGAGCATCAAGCTCCTATTACTGGGTGTCTTTTGAACATACCTTGAGCCTCGTCTAGCCGCTTATGTACAAGCGCGATGTCGGCATCTGCTACGTCAAGTTGCCGCTTTAGTTCGGCAGATTCATCAGTCTGGCTAGCCACCGAACGCCTCGCCACCTTCATGGAATAGGCGTCACATTATACCTGGGGTTATGATCCTCTGTGCGCCGTCACTCGTGACGACACACAGAGTCTCACGGGCTACTATTCATATAGGGCACATTTAATATGCGGCTCTACAAAAAGGTACACCTTTTACATACCTCAACGCCTGTTAGTAAACTCCTGGTAGCCTCGTACAATCCGCTTTCCGCGGATGAAATCCTTCCAATCACCGTATCCATCAACATACAGTGTTCTTCTGAGATGGACGCCCTACTAAGCAGATCCTTCAGCCCCTCCGGCGGCGCGCAAGAGGGTGCCGGACTAGTCTGCTGACCTTTAACAGGGTCCGAACTTGAAAAAACCCTCCGGGACGATACCTCGGGGTCGCCAGCCTCGTGAGATGGTGGAACAAGAGGAGGCGTTTCACTCTCTATCATCTTTGGATGAAGATCCCCTGAAGATGAGCTCTGCTGAGAAGGGTTGAGATCCGAACTGCAAGATAATGTTTCAGTTATTTTCCTCAGGAATAAAACATGAATGTGATTCATTATGGAACTCTCCCTTCACTTACGCCTCGGGGGAGAGCGGGTCCCCTTTAGGGGGTCATTCGGCTGGGGCGTTCTCTGGTGCCGAACCCTTTGACGAAGATTTCTTTCCCCGTTTTGAGGTTATCACCTCCGGGTCTTCAGAGGCAGTCCTTTTCTTTCCCTGGTCGGGAGAATTTTCGATTCTTCCCTTCCTAATGGCCTCCTTCGTGGATGTGGTAGCTCCTTGGTTCCCCCCTTCGCCTTCCGCCAATGGGCGGCCTCCAGCATCCTGGTTAGCGTGGGATTCGGTACGGTCTCGGGCAGGGGGGCTGGACACCTGATAAGCTTCGCCTTCGCTATCCACTCCTGTTCACAGGGCAACTCTGTTGAAGGGTAGATTTGATAAAAATATGGATGGTGTGTTCAAATACGGGGCTACTTACTTTAGCATCCGAGCAGTTACAGCTTAGACCTGCGTCCTCGGACAAATCCGGACACCTTGCTTGTGATTCGAAGAATAGTTTGTACAGCTCCATGGGTGTCATTCCCATGAAATGTTGTATGACTCGTGGTCCCTCCGGATTGAACTCCCACAGGAGGAGATGTCGACGTTTGCAGGGCAGTGTGTGGCGAATCACCATGACTTGCGCCACTATGGTCAGATTGATATCTCTTTCTAGAAGATCTCGAATACGGCCCTGCAGCAGGGGCACGTCTTTTGGCGGCCCCCAGATAAGTCCTTCATTAACCCATGACACCAGTCGTGGTCTGGACCCGAGCGAAAAGTAGGCGGTGCCACCCATGTGGTGCCCCTAGGGGCTGTGATGTAAAACTAGTCCCGTTGCCATAAGCCCAGCTCCTCTTGAAAAGAGCCTTCGAGCCATGGAGCATCGTCCATCTTGCTTATTATAGGCCCTCCGCACTCAGCGTGCTGCCCCTCGATCATTTTCGGTTCCACTTTGAAAGTTTTTAGCCACAATCCAAAGTCAGGAGGGATATGGAGGAAGGCCTTGCAATCGATAATGAATGATGAGATCAGGAGGATGGACTCTGGAGCTAGGTCGTGGAACTCCAGCCCGTAGTAAAACATAAGCCCCCTCACAAAGGGATCGATCGGGAAGCCTAGTCCCCGAAGGAAGTGAGATGCGAACACCACACTTTCACCAGGCTGGGGAGCGGGAACAACTTGCCCTTGAGTAGGCAGTCTATGCGCGATTTCGCCGGTTAGATACCTGGCATCTCTTAGCTTTCGCACATCTTCTTCCGTAATGGAGGAAGGCTTCCATCGGCCTTGAGGGTCGGAGCCGGACATCTTCGAAGGTCCGAAGCGCCTAAAACTAGAGCTTTGGGTGTTGGAACTCGAAGCGAGGGGCGGATTTGATTGGTTTAAGAACAAGGGAGTCGGGCCTTGGTTCCTTTATAAAGGGGGTGAATACCAAGAGCCCTCCCGTAACCGTTTGAGACTTGCTTTTAATTACGGAGTCATACCTAAGTCACGGTTGGGTTACTCACACCCATATTGATGAGAATCCCGGAATAAGGGGACATGATCTCTGCTTTGACAAGACGTGCCAAGGAAACCGCCTCGCTAAACGCGCTGAGGTGAAACAATAAAATGAATAAAAGCCTGGCCGTGGCATGATGTCACGCCGTGGAATACGTCAGCAGATCCGGTTGATACAAATATTATTCTCTTTACGATGGAATGTGGGACTTATTTTGCAGAGCCGGACACTACCCTGGTGTTTAAAATCTTCTATGAAATATTCGGAGGAGGAACCCGCCTTGCATTGCCGAAGACAACTTGCGCGCCGGACTCCTCGTCATTGAAGCCTGGTTCAGGGGCTACTGAGGGAGTCCTGGATTAGGGGGTGTCCGGATGGCCGGACTAAGACCTTTGGCCGGACTCCCGGACTATGAATATACAAGATTGAAGACCCCGTCCCGTGTCCGAATGGTACTTTCCTTGGAGTGGAAGGCAAGCTTGGCGATACGATATGAAGATCTCCTCCCATTGTAACCGACTCTGTGTAACCCTAGCCCTCTCCGGTGTCTATATAAACCGGAGAGTTTTAGTCCGTAGGACGAACAACAATCATACCATAGGCTAGATTCTAGGGTTTAGCCACTCCGATCTCGTGGTAGATCTACTCTTGTACTACCCATATCATCAATATTAATCAAGCAGAAGTAGGGTTTTACCTCCATCGAGAGGGCCCGAACCTGGGTAAAAACATCGTGTCCCTTGTCTCCTATTACCATCCACCTAGACGCACAGTTCGGGACCCCCTACCCGAGATCCGCCGGTTTTGACACCGACAACCATCATCAACGCCGACCTGCAAACCTTAACTTTGCAATTGCTTAGCAATTAAATAGTCGAGGTACTCTTGTTCACCCTCATAATCCATCTCGTCTGCATCTTGGTCAGAAGGCCCTGTTTCTTCGTTGTTCGACATATTTCCTATGATTAAGTCTCCTTGTTTAATTCTAAAACTATGAAAAAAATGAGAAATGACATAAAAAAATCTATGTTTGCCGGAATGTTGTTTCCCAGCAACTCCCAGCACTTGATATGCCTACTATCTAGCACAAATCATGCCAAAAATCATGGAAATTTTCGGCAAGACCTTTGCTAAAAAATGGACATATCGAGAGCCTGAAATTCACCGGAACAAAAATGAATCAACATTCTGGCATAACATAGGCCACTCGGATCATTTACCCTACACATAATCATCATATCCAAATGACATGTCGAAATTCCAAATATGACATGTCCAAAACATCACATGTCCACATATCACATGTCCACTTCTAATTTGCATATAAAAGGAAGAAAAATATACAACTTGAAGAAAAAACCTAGCTAAATTCATAACTAAATATATAACCTAATTAACCATCTGCCCTAACTAAAACCTAAGTAAATTAACCAAAAAACCTAGCTACCAGAGAGAGGAGGAGCGGTGGGGGGCTTACAGAGGGTGCAGTCCCGACGACGGCCGAGGTGGGAGGGGTCGGGGTCAGGGTCGAGCGCCGGGGCCGGAGCTGGGGTCGGGGTTGGGGCCGAGGCCGTGGGCGAGCACCGGGGTTGGGGCCGGGGCCGGAGCCAGCGCCGGGGTGGGTCAGGGTCGGGGTCGAAGGCGAGCGTAGGGGCCCGGCGAGGGCAGGGCTCCGGCGGCGCGATGGGGGAAGAGAGAGTGTGGGGATTTTTGGAAAAAGTCTGGATGAAGAGAGGAGTGGGGATTTTGGGGGTTAAGTGGGCATAGCAATAGCACGTTTAGGCAAAACATGCTATAGCTACTACATGTAGCTATAGCGGTTTTGTGTAGAAACCGCTACTGCTTCTTGACTAGCTGCAGCTCTTTTCTCACAAAAGCGCTACTGCTATAACCTATACCTATATAGTAGTTTTCCTGGTTGTTTCCTTATATTTTCTTTTCCTTTATTTTCTCTCACTTTTCTTTTCTTTTTTTCGAGAGCAGTGAGCGAAGGGAAGGCGATATATATTGCATCATTTGATGGTTAGATATGTATACAAAATAGGAATATATATATATATATATATTACATCATTGGACCCATGCATAATAATGGCTAAGGGTGTATACAAAATAGGAACATATATATTACATCATTTGACCGATAACATACGGTTCCTCAGCGTTGACGTTTTCGTTTTTGAGTCAGCTTCTTTCCCTTCTTGTTCGTTGAAGAATAGTTGAGCCCCTCATTGTGACTTTGCCTTTTCCATGGAGTATGATTTTTCTCAGGTAATGTAGTATTGATTCTTCTTTTGACGTATACTTCATCATCATCACCATCTTCCCTCATTGGGTTGGCGTACTGATCGAAGTCTTCCTCAATGGCGACTCCATCCATTCCAATGATGTTCCTTTTCCCTCTCATCACGACAACACGGCTGGGATTGCGCGGGTCGGTTATGAAGAAGCATTGTGTCACGTGCTTAGCGTGTACCCATGGCTTGTTTTTTGCGATAGTGTTCATGGTAGCGCTCTTGGCGTCAGGTATAGTCATGGTAGTGAAATTCCAGTTTTCTATTTCGCCATTCTTAGCCCATCTGACACGGAACATCGTCATGTTGTGCAGTCCAGAGTAGTCAAGCTCCCAGATCTCCTCGACCCTTCCGTAAAATCTTTCAGTTGCGCCGTTGTCGCTGCCGGTCATGCATTCCATCGTCACCCCTGAGTTCTGATCATCACTGTCCATATCTTTGGCCTCCATGTAGAACGTGTGTCCGTTGATATCGTATGCCTGATAGGTTACGAGGTTGGGCGAGGGGCCATGTGCTAAGGCGTATATGAGCAATCCTTCCTTAGAGGCCTCCTCCAGGGGATTAGCAATAATATGCTCTTTGAACCAATGTAGGAAAGTGGAGTTTTGCTCTCTAGTAACTTCGGCGTCCATCCTGCATACCTGCCGGTCACGATACTTCTTTGCGATAATTTCTTTGTGCAGTGCCACGAAAGGATCTACCTCGTCTAGGTGTTGTAGCACTACCAAGTTTGCTCTATCAAAGTTGCTATGTCGATCTGAGTATGCCATGTGCAGTTCCCTGCGAACGTTGGAGTGACCTTCTCCTTCGAGCCTCCCATCATGCTTGTTAAGGGGCAAACCAACAGTAACACCAGGCGGCTGGTCTGCGCCATATAGAAAATTCTCGCAGAAAGAGATGCACTCTTGTGTCAGATAGCCCTGGACGATGCTTCCATCCGGACAGGACATGTTACGAACGAATTCTTTGATGATCCCATTCATCCTCTCAAAGGACATCATGTTGTGCAGGAATGACGGCCCCAGGTCTATTATGTCGTCCATAATATGGACACACAGATGCACCATCACGTCAAAGATCATGGGCGGGAAGTACATCTAGAGCTCATTCAGTATCACAACAATCTATTCCTATAGCCTTCGGAGCTTCTTCACACTGATCGACTTTCGAGAGATGACGTCGAAAAAGTTGTAGAGACCAATAAGCGTGTCAGGGACCTACTTGTCCATTATCCCTCTAAGGGCAACAGGTAGTATCTGCGTCATTATGACATGACAGTCATGGGACTTCATCCCGCTGAACCTTTTCTTGTCCGTGTCTAGATATCTGCTTATCTTGCCACAGTAACCAAAACTAACTTTGACTCTGGTAAGGCACTTAAAGAATTTATCGATCTCAGCCTGACTTAAGGTGAAGCAAGAAGGGGGCAATAATCCTCTTTCTTTATTTTCTTGCCCTTCTTCTCCTGCGCCTCTGTCTTTGTCTCTGTCTCGTCTGACTTTTTACGGGGCGGCATGTGCAGATCTTCCCTAATATTGAAATCTTGCAATTATTTTCGTGCTTTCGGCTCATCCTTGGTATTATCCGGCATGTTCATCAGTGTCGCGAGCAAGCTCTCAAGGACATTCTTACAGATATGCATTTGATCAAGGCAATGAGGTGTATCAAGTTTGTGCCAGTACTCCAAGTCCCAGAACACAGACCTCGTCTTCCATACCTTCAGCAGTGGCTCCGGCTCCTTTTTCATCGTCTTTCCCGGCGCGGGGCACTCCTTCCAGTTTTTCAATAGCTCATCGATTTTGGTGCTGCTCCACTTACGTGGAGGTCCTCGACGCTCAGGGTGACCATTGAATAGATCTCCACAGTTTCTCCATGGGTCGTCCTGTTCGATCCATCTTCGATGCCCCATGTACACGGTTTTCCCAGACCCGCCAATTTTTCTTGACGTTAGCTGCTGAGACGTAATATCATCCATGCACCGCGTGCAGCCGCAATATCCATGGCACACCTGGCCTGCGACATATCCGTAACCGACATAGTCGTGCATCGTCGTGATCAGCGCGACTCTCATGTAGAAATACTCGCCTTTGCTAGCATCCCATGTCTTGGCCGGTGTTTTCCATAACGTGTCTATCTCCTGTTGAAGTAGCCCCAGATACAAATTAATATTATTTCCTGGTTGTTTCGGCCCTTGAATAAGCATGCTCATGTGAATGTACTTCGACTTCATGCACAATCAGGGGGGAGGTTGTACATCCATACAAACACAGGCCATGTGCTATGGTTGGTGTTCTGGTTGCCAAACGGATTCATGTCATCGGTACACGCGCCGAGCACGATGTTCCTTGCATCACATTCAAAATACCGATAGAAGCTGTTCAACGCTCTCCATTGGCTTCCATCCTTAACGTGTTTCAGCTTCGGATAATCTCCATCGTCGAGCTTCTTCCTCTCCGCGTGCCAGTGTGATGCCCGGATAGTTACACTACAGTAAGCCTCTGCTAATGGTGCCACGTCACCTCGGTTACTATTGATAAACTCGAGTTAGTTAAAAAACGATTCAAATTAAAATATAAAATATAGGCAAACAGTAAAATTTTCAAATATCAAAACTAAAATAGTTTGGGTTGTGCCAAATAATGCATAGGTAATTATGGTGAAGAAACAACACTTTTATAAAATGCCTAAGTACTCTAAAATGAATAAAGTAGTAGCAAAAACAATTATTTGAATGCTTTAAAATAATAAACAAATATTGTATTAGTTTATCTAGTCACCAAACTTTTTGTGGCGGTACTAAATAATGGCTAGTATTTGTTTTGACAAGTGGCACTTCTTACAAAATTCTTTTGGTGGCTCAACTTAAATGCAAAACATGAGCTATGATTTAAAACAAAGAATTAAAGAGAAAAGCAAAAAAAGGAAAACGGGCCTACAAACTACTTTGCCACTGGGCAATAAGTGGCCACGCGGCCCAGCTCACCTCCCCATCTCCTTCATGTTCACAGAAGCCTCGTGGACAGAGGGGGCGCATCCGTGGCCGGGATGGCCACGCGCCAGCCATCCGGTGATGCCCCGACGTCCTATAGGTACCCCGACGCCCTTTCCCGAACCCTAGCCTATCCACTCTTACCCCGCTCTCCCTCTCCCGTTACAGAAGCCGCACGCCGGCACCATCGCCGCCACCTCGTCGATCCGGTGGCCACCGGCCTCCCCTCCTCGCGCCAAGGCATCCAGGAGCTTCGCCATCGTCGTCTCGTTCGCCTACGTGCTCTGAATCGAGCCGGGACAGCCCGTACACTCGCCATCGAGCTCATCTCCGCCGCCGTTCATCGTTGGTTCCGACGGCTTCACTGCATCCCGCGCCTCCCCGAGCGTCTCCCCGTCAACGATGTGAGCCGACGCGCTTTTCCCCTCTGCCTTCCCCTTGATCTGCATCCACTGACCGCCGTGCTCGTCGTTGTCATCCCCGCGCTCGGCCGCCATGGCCGGAGCTCGCTCCACGCGTGCTCGCCCGCGGCACTGACCACGCCCGTTTCACCGCTCACCCCAATGGGCGACCGCCTCACCACCTAGCTGCTTAGCTTGCTCGAATTCGAGTCGCAGCACCACACTCGCACACATCCGAGCCCCGACCCCCGCTCTGCTTGTCGCTGCTGTTGTCACCAGCCACCTCCGGCCAACCCGCCGCTGCTAGCGCTGCCGCTGCCCTGTGCATGCGCCACCCGCGCCTTGCCTCCCTCCCGTGTGGGTGCTGCTGCTACTGCCTCGTGCCCGGCCCAGTCCCCCTTCCACTGCCCAGGACGTCTGCCCGCACGCCTCGCTGCACCTGCCGGAGACCTCCCTTGCCCGCACGCCTCCTACCCAATGCTCACCCCCTGCTCATGTGGCCGCGCCCCCAGTCGCCTCCCTGCTCGCGCGACGCCGCAGGGCGCCGGGGCTCATCCCGCGAGTGCCGACAACAGCGCCGGCCACGCCCGTCGCCCCCCACGGCACGTGCTGCCCGTCCACGTGGCCCCTCGCCGGCGGCGCGTTCCGCTGCTGCTCCGACCACCCCTCCGGCGCCTCCCTGGCTCCGGCCGTCGGCGCCTGTTGTGCCGTGCGTGCCGGCCGGGGGGAATCCCAGCCGAGGCCATGGCCTCACCCTCGATGGGCGCTCACGCCTGGTAACCGCTCGCAAAGGCACCCGTTTGGCCATATGGGCCACTGTCCAGTGGGGCCCCCATGCCCTTGTTTTAAAAAAAGGAATTATAAAAAAGAGAGAATAAAAATAATATTAATTAACTATCTAAATAAATTAACTTATTTAATCCTGATTAGACTAACATAATCACTAATTAAACTAATTGATCTGTTTTAGTTAATCACAGTCAATGACAGATGGGCCCCACTGCCCTGTTTGACCGGTCAACGGTCAACGCTGACTGCTGGCGTCACGCTGATGTCATGATGACGCAATAAACATTTTTGAATTAAATAATTCTGTTATTTCTAAATATAATTTAAAACTTTGAAAATTAAAATAAAATAAACCGTAGCTCTGTTGAAAAAACTTTGTACATGAAAGTTGCTCAGAACGACGAGACGAATCCATAAACGCAGCCCGTTCGTCCGCCACACATCCCTAACCTATCGAACTTGCAACTTTCCCCCTCCGGATCCTCTGCTCGGAAACACAAATCACCGGGGATACTTCCAGGATGTTTCCCCCCTTCACCGGCATCACCTCATACCGCGTTAGGGCACGCCTAGCATCACGTTTTGCTTTGTCATGCATTGTCATGCATCTGTTTGCATTGTATTCATTGTTTCTTCCCCCTCTTCTTCCGCTAGACACCGAGACTGACGCCGCTGCTACCCAGTACGTCTATGGAGTTGACGACCCCTCTCTCTTGCCAGAGCAACCAGGCAAGCCCCCCCCCCTTGATCACCAGATATCGCCTATTCTTCTCTATACTGCTTGCATTAGAGTAGTGTAGTATGTTACTGTTCAATTACTCCTATTCTGTTGCATAGCCTGTCATTGTTGCTACAGTCATTGATACCTTACCCGCAGTCCTAAATGCTTAGTATAGGATGCTAGTTTATCATCATTGGCCCTACATTCTTGTCAGTCTGCCTTGCTATACTATTGGGCCGTGATCACTCGGGAGGTGATCACGGGTATATACTATACATACACACATGCTATACAGATGGTGACTAAAGTCGGGTCAGCTCGTTGAGTACCCGCAAGTGATTCCGATGTGGGGGCTGGAAGGACAGGTGGCTCCATCCCGGTAGTGGTGGGCCTGGGTTCCCGACGGCCCCCGACTGTTACTATGTGGCGGAGCGACAGGGCAGGTTGAGACCACCTAGGCGAGAGGTGGGCCTGGCCTTGGTCGGCGTTCGCGGTTGCTTCATAATAACACGCTTAACGAGATCTTGGTATTTGATCCGAGTCTGGCCACTGGCCTATACGCACTAACCAACTACGCGGGAAAGATATGGGCACTCGACGTCGTGGTATCAGCCGAAGCCTTCGTGACGTCAGCGACTGAGCGGCGCGCAACGGATTGGACCGCATAACGTCACTTCCTTTGTAATGGAGGTTGCTAGGTCTGCTTCCGGCCGCCCACGCAACGTGCAGGTGTGCAATGGGCGATGGGCCCAGACCCCTGCGCGCATAGGATTTAGACCGGCGTGCTGGCCTCTCTGTTGTGCCTAGGTGGGGCTGTGACGTGTTGATCTTCCAAGGCCGGGCATGACCCAGGAAAGTGTGTCCGGCCAAATGGGATCGAGCGTGTTGGGTCATGTGGTGCACCCCTGTAGGGAAGTTTATCTATTCGAGTAGCCATGTCCCTCGGTAAAAGGATGACCCGGAGTTGTACCTTGACTTTATGACAACTAGAACCGGATACTTAATAAAACACACCCAGACAAGTTCCACAGACAACCCGGTGATCGCTTTTCCATAGGGCGACGAGGGGAGGATCGCCGGGTAGGATTATGCTATGCGATGCTACTTGGAGGACTTCAATCTACTCTCTTCTACATGCTGCAAGACGGAGGCTGCCAGAAGCGTAGTCTTAGATAGGGCTAGCTATCCCCCTCTTATTCTGGCATTCTGCAGTTAAGTCCACTCATATTGCCTCCTTACACATATACCCATGCATATGTAGTGTAGCTCCTTGCTTGCGAGTACTTTGGATGAGTACTCACGGTTGCTTTCTCCCTCTTTTTCCCCCTTCCCTTCTACCTGGTTCTCGCAACCAGATGTTGAAGCCCTGGAGCCAGACGCCACCGTCGACGATGATTCATACTACACTGGAGGTGCCTTCTGCTACGTGCAGGCTGCTGACGACGACCAGGAGTAGTTAGGAGGATCCCAGGTAGGAGGCATGCGCCTCTTTCGATCTGTATCCCAGTTTGTGCTAGCCTTCTTAAGGCAACTTGTTTAACTTATGTCTGTTCTCAGATATTGTTGCTTCCGCTGACTCATCTATGATCGAGCACTTGTATTCGACCCTCGAGGACCCTGGCTTGTATTATGATGCTTGTATGACTTATTTACGTTTTTAGAGTTGTGTTGTGATATCTTCCCGTGAGTCCCTGATCTTGATCGTACACATTTGCGTGCATGATTAGTTTACGATTGAATCGGGGGTGTCATAGGCAGTGCATTAGCTTTGGTTCCTTGGGATCTACGAAATACCGCTGGAGGCGGAGAGTGATCGGTAAGTACGATACAACTTTCTGGGGGCATTTGTTCCCGGCCTTCTTGTATTGAGAAGCATTGCACACCGGACAGCTTATTTTTTCCGCATGCTCCTTCCGATAAATTATGCAATCATTGATGCATGCTTGGTATCTAACGTGCAGCAGATCAAGAGGGCACACGATCTTCTTGGCCTCATCAACACTAGTAGGACATAGATTCCCCACAGGAAGAACATTCTTTAGGTATTTGAGATGCTCATCGAGGCTATGTCGGTCCATTTGGAGCGTGAAACTCAAGCAGGTCACCTCAGGATTGCAACCATCATACAATGGAGTGTTCGAGTATACCACCAGTTACTCCAGGTTAGCCTCCTCTCTAGAAGCAGCTCTCTCAGTACTCGTCTCCTTGCAAAGCAGTGCTTGAACATGAGAGTCCCGCACGATTGAACTTAGTACCGACGAACTCTGCGGCATGGAGTGCATGTTCTCTCCGCTGCCATGTCCGGCCCTTTATCCTCCGCCATGTCCGGCCTCTTCCCTGCCGCCATTATCCATCATCTCTACGTCTTGCCCCATGTCATCATTGACTTCCCCATCGGCGTCCTCAACATCCTCATCCTCATCTTCAATTATCCACTGAGTATAGCCATCCATGAAACCAGTCATGAGCAGGCGCGCTTCGACACGACCATCATCATAGGGGTCGAGCCAAACTATTCCTTTGCATTTCCGACACAGACATAAAACCTCTGTCCTGTTATTTTCTTTCATGTCCGGCAACACAGACCGCAACCACCTGTCCACCCTCGTTCCACTGACCATCATGAACGTATGCACGGTAATAATAAACAAATTGATTATAAAAATGCGTGCATGCATCAAAGGCATACAAAAATTTGGCATGACGTTCCCTAAAAATAGGACATATAGATCTAGAGTTTGCCCGGAATTTGCCGAAACAGAAATAAATCAACATTTCAGCAAAACGTAGGCAACTCAAAAGCACAATTTGGTGTCAACTCAGTCAGGGAGGCTAATTGTGTTTTTATTTTTTTGCCCGGACGCACTTCCTTGCGTGCAAAGATGTAGCTGGTGGGTCCCAGCAGTCATGGGGGCGAATCATGTTTGTTGCCCGGACGCACTTCCTTGCATGCGAAGGTGTAGCTGGTGGGTCCCAGCAGTCAGGGGGGAAACGTTTTTTTCACGAAATAAGGTGGCCCGTCCGGTGGGTCCCTGCTGTCAGGTGGAGGAATAATTATTTTGCGCGTAATAAGGAGGCACTTCCTTGCGGCCGCCGTGGACCTAGCTGTCAGCCTCTCCACGTACAGTACTCTTCCGATGGAAGTCATTCCTTGACCACGTTGACCACGCCACGCCGTGAGCACCAGGACGGTGGACGACGACAAGGCCTAGGAAGGAAGGGGAAGACGCGGTAGTGGATGCCCATGCGTAGAGGAGTATGTGGGTTCACTCATTCGGCTGCCGTGTGAGGCTGCCGTTGCCGCAGAATAATAGGGGGTGTGGGTGAGTGGAGGGATGGCCTGGCAAGCGGTGGGAGTACTAGGGGGCGGTGAGGCCTCCGCGACAGCACAGCCGGCCACGGGAAGCAGGAGTAGGCGGCATGACCGGCGCTGCTTTGGGTGGCTGGAGCAAGAAGACTAGAGGTTGAAGAAGCACGACGGCCGTTGGATGGACATCGTACGGTCACAACAGCTAGAATCGTTTATATTGACTAAGTTGACAAAGCCCTTGGTACGCGTCAACTTAGTAGGGCCACAGGTCATCTTCCGAAACGGTGCGCCCCACATGTCAGGGGAGGAATTATTTTTTGGGCGGGTGAAGCAAGAATATCCGAGATTGAAGAAGAAGCACGACATCCGTTGGATGGACATCCAATGGCCACTGCTGCTAGAACCGTGTGTTGACTATAAGTTGACAAAGCCTTGCATACACGTCAACTCTCTTTTTTAGGGGACGCGTCAACTTAGTAAGGCCACAAGTGTGGGGCAGAGAACTTATAGCCCATTTGAGATTTGTAAGAATGTGCAGCCCATTTTTGAATTCTAATGGAATTTACTACAACCCATTTACAGTTTGTTAAAAGTACAGCCCATTTGCAGCCTGACGGGGCGGAGAATAACAACTTGACCTTGCCTGGGTATTCATAAAAAATAGTATAGTTGGGCTAGCCATTCTGAGCTTGAAAAAAAATAAATATCTGGGCATGATATCTAGCCTGGGCTAGACGGGCCACAGCCCGCCCAGTTAATACCTGCAACGATGTTTTCGCTGTTGTTCAGAGGAGAAAAATTAATATCTGGGATAAACATCGAAAAACTCTATATTGCTCACACCTCAAAAACACAAATACTTCTCGAGCTGCTTGGTCCCAGCTGTCGGATGCTTCTTGTGCAATTCTCTCATTTATTGACTACTTAGGTTGAAAATGGTGTGGGACCGTGATGTCAGGAAACCAGGAGGAAGCAAAAAAAATTATAGTTATATATATATATATATATATATATATATATATATATATATATATATAATAAGGAGGCACTTGTGTATGCGAGGCTATGTCCTTGGTGGGTCCCCATTGTCATCCTCTCAAGTAAAGTCATCTCCTCGCCCGCGAGCACTTTCCGCCTAAAACAGTCAGTGCCGCCCGCCCCGCTTCCCGGTGCAGGCAATTGCTCCGCCTTCAAACGACACAAGTGCCGTCCGTCTGTCCATCTGCCGCCCACATTAATGATACGCGGTTGCCGAGGCGGCTACTCTGGCGCCACACGTTCGTCCCTCCGCCGCCCACCATTGTTATATAAACTGCTGCGCCGGCCATAGCCGCACTCATCCGCATCCATTCCCTTTCTCCTGTCCACACCACTACTGCCCACCATGGCTTCCTCGCGCTCCAGCGTTCTTCGGGACGTGCGGATGACGGACCACAAGGATATGGCAGCTATTGCTGCCGACCGGCTGGCCTGCAGACAGCCGGAGGACGACGATGTCCCAATGGAGAACATGGTAGTCAACGATCCGGCACCAACCCCCTCCTCCGCGCCATCCTCGCTGGTGCATTGCACAATGACCATCGGCGAGGCCCGTGCCCAATATATGGACACGGTGAGGCAGATGCATGAGGAGCAGTTCCGGGAGGCGCAGGCCAACGCCGCCTACAACCACCATCTCCTCCAGGACACCTGCAGGCGGAGGAGCAGATCGCCGCGGAGCGGGCAGAGCAGGATGCGCTACTCGACTCGTACCGCTCAGCCCGCGAGGGCAGCCTCGAGCGCTGGCGGTACTGCATGCGGGTGGCGGAGGCTGCGACCGCCTACAAAGAGGGCGATGAAGCTGGCGAGGCACTGTTTGGCGAGACCGAGGACGAGGCAGAGGACAATGCCAACTCCGACGAGTGCCCGCTCCACTGGCGTCGACGAGGCCCTGCTCCGCTGAGGCCCCGCGACGCCAACAACGAGGCAGAGGACACCGCCGGCTCCGCCGAGGTCCCGCCCCGTCAACAACGAGGCAGAGGACATCCTTGGCTCAGCCGAGGCCCCACCCTGCCAGCAACGAGGGGGAGGATTTTCACCGCTTCACTGAGGCGCCGCCCGCCGGCAACGAGACAGAGGACATCACTGGCTCCGTCGAGGCCCCGCCCCGGTGCCAACGAGGGCGCGCCACACAGAAAAGGAGGAAGAGTAGAACACGGTAGGTCTCCGCCGCTCGGGTCCAAGTAGGGCCATCGCTGGTACCCTCCGGTTGAAGCCAAGCTAGGCGGGTTGACCATTGACGGCCGGTTAGCTTCTTTGCAGCGATGTGGAGTCGGAGAGCTGTGTTGGAGAAGACCGCTGCTTCTACTTAACTGCTGGTGCAGTTGGCTGACTGACACATGGGCCCAAGAGGCCACATGTCAGTTATGCAACTGCACCTACAATTAAGTCACTGAAGCTTCTGTTTGGCTCAGTGGGACACAGGTGGGTAGCTTCGGTTAATTAACTATACCTCCCGCGCACCCCTTTTTAGTTGAAGAATGTATGAAATGTAATGAAATCCGGTGGGTTTATATGAAATCCGACCGTGTATGAATGAATTTATTTCAATTAGTTTGAATTCCTGTATCACTGGCATTGGATGAACATGCAAAACAATACGCACTAGCATTATTCCCAGGGTGATCACCTCGTTTGCAGCAGTTTCACATGTACTGCATCCGGTCCTTTCTAGTCTGCATACAAGTTTTGTCTGCAGTCAAAGTATCTCTACTTTGACCAATCTTATAGAAAAAAGTATGCACTTTCACAATGTGTGAAGTAAAAAGAAACAGAAGGAGTACAAAGAGTTTGAGCAGCTTTTTAGCGTTTCTATACATTGCAATCAAACACACAGGGCTGGCAATTCATAGAGAACATTCAAAACAATTGATGATTATGCATCTCAGCGACTCGACGTTGGTGACAGCAAAGGGCGTCCCATTAGAAAATATCAAATGCATGTCTTGCTAAAATCAATGAGCAAAATTTGACAAGGTTGTCCCATTCCAAAATATCAAATGCCTACGATTGTGGAATGGGCAGGGTTTGCCATCAGTTCGAACATTGACATGGCACCTCGTGCTAAATAAACCAGCTATTCTTTTTGTGCAGTTCCATCAAAATCAACCAAATTCACGCGTAGCTTGTATGATTTCGCCCTTATATGTTGCAACGCCTTGAACTTATCGGCACCTCCTTTCTTGTGGTGGAAATGAATGATTCGATGTATTCATGAACATTTTGTGCATTTCCCATTGAAATCAAGCCGAGCACCCCTGTTTGCACAAATACAAAAAAAGTGATTAGTATAAAGCAAATTGTACTATGAATTGACAGTTTAAACAGGCACCTACATGGTCCATGTAGAGCACACTTTTAGAAAAATGGAACTCACCAGAAAGAATCCTAGAACAACATTGTAATCGCGCATCACAAAAAAATGGAGATTTTTCAGTCCTTTTGAGCTGAAGTTAGTTTGGTCTTGTGGGAAATAATGTAACCATCCTTCAACTACTCCTTCTGATGAGAAGATAGACAGGGCTTCTTCATCCTGGCATAATCAGAACTAGTCACTTCACGTACTCCATATTCTTCTTCAGAGGAAGATGATCCTGTTGCGCAAAGACAAGAGGACAACTAAATGCTAGCATCCCTGTTTTCTCGAGAAAAAAGGAAAGGAAATATTTAAAAAGAACAAATGAAGCACTTCTCAAGGACAATACCACTTTTTCATGACAGTATCTAAACAGTAGCACAACACCAATAGAGATGACAAAGCTCAATCATATGGATGAAATCAGTGGGTGACTACCAACCTTTGTCAGGAGGCTTATTGTGTAGAGCATATAGATGAAGCACTTCTCTGGAACCATTTGTTGCTATCTACTGTGGTGGCCATGCTTACTATATATATACTCCTCGATTAGTTTAATGTTTCCAACATCTTCTTGTGTAGTTCCACTAAAATATATGGTATCTTCAAAGAAGATCCCTATTTGCACAAGTAGAGATAATTACATATTATATTAAGAGTGGCATCAAATCACTGGCAAAACAGTTGCTCGTTCCATCCATAGCAATAAATTAAGATGCAAAACTATATCATTACTTGTGTCATCACAGTTCCGGTGCTTCATTACAGCATCGAGAGTTGATTTTTGTTTTTCTTCCGCTTGTTGCCCTTCATCACTTGGTTCAATAACAGACAAGCTTCGCCTTCAATGTAAGATTTGGCATGTAAATTAGGAGCACAAGTATAGCACTAAACAATGATATTAATTTTCTGATGAAAGTGGAAAAATACAGGCCAACAATTGTGAAATATCCTTATCTTACCTCAATGGGATATTAGGGTGCACATACAGACTGGAAGTAATGTCTCCATTTGTGCAGTTCACTAAAATCAAGCAACATTACCGTACAAGTATCACAACATATGAAAGCACACTTCAGAATCATGTGAAAGAAGGCTAGTACTGACCTCTCATGATGCGGAATTCAAACAACTCACAAGAAGAAGATCTGGACCAAATTTGCCAACGCGGATAGGAAGTAAGATCTCCTCTTGTGCAGTTCCACTAAGATCAAACAATCAAGCAACATTGTCGGTGTGACATTTTGGTTGTACTACACAAAACACTCTTAAGACAAAAGTGTTTTGTGCAGTACAACAAAAGGTCACAATGGCAACGAGGTGAAGTAGATAACCCTGTTTACACAGAGGTGCAAAGGAAACAACTAGTGGTCAATAACGGTGGATGACACAGAAGCCAACAAAAAGAAGCATCTACCTTATCTAAATGGGAAAGAAAGCAAGACAGTAGCATTTCTCAAATGGTGGCAGTGATTAATATTAACATAGAGATTATATTAACAATAAAATTGCTTAAACATGTAATTTGCTTTTAACTGTGGCATTGCATCAATTTTACAGTGGCATTATTAGAGGGTGTTTGTTTACAGGAACATTTTGGTGTAGGGACTAAAAAAACTCCATGTTAGTCCCATCTAAACCAAACAGGAGGGACTTTTAGGGACTAAAAGTGGGCATTTGGGACTAAAGAAAGAAGACCCCGAGGGAGTCTTTTTGGGACTTTTTCCAACATGTTCCCCTGCCACGCATCGCACCTTGTCTCTATTAGTTCATTACTAGGGGTAACATGGTCTTTTAGCATGTCATTTAATAACCTCTAGTCCATGTTCGGTCCCTAGAACCAAGCAGGTAGGGACTAGGGAGTTTTTAACCAAACATGGCCTTAGATTAACAACAGCTAAAGAGTTGCACGAGACAGTGGACGCACCAGCACCATGTGCATCTACCCATGTACTGTGGTTATGCACAATCTGTTGCAACAAAGAACAAACAACCAAGGAGCATATTTGTGTTGGTCCAGTATGTTATCTTTAGACACCTTTCCCTATGTGAGCGCAGCAAATCTAGTCCTGCTCAAACTCTACACCCTTGTCCCCCAAAACAAAAGATCAGTTCGTTACAGATGTGCATACTGCGTTTGTCATTGTTTTCCCTTTTCGACCAATGTAGGTGCTGGATAGCCAGTCTGTACTAGTACTTTCGCCCCATCCTTTCCTCTTTGAACCACGTCCTAGAATTATGCGATACAACTTTCCCCACTACTTTCCCCCATTCCTTTCCACTTTGATCCACGTCCTAGATTCATGCTATATAACTTCCCCTCTTCCTTTCCTCTTTGAACCACGTCCTAGATTCATGCTATACAACTTTTCCCACTACTTTCCCCCACTCCTTTCCTCTTTGAACCACGTCCTAGATTCATGGTATACATGCAGCTAGAGCAATGCATGTGGAATAAGTAAATTATATCTTAAGGTTATTGGGGCATGGTTCGGTGGGCGAAGGGACGCCGGCGAAGAAGAAGGGGTCGGAGGCCCTCCCCCGCCGCTGCTGGGTGAAAGTGAACAGTTGCACCGGTCGTGGATTCCCTCCCTCGTCGACGACGATAGCGTTAAGCCTCCTTCCCTTCCTGGCGGACGGATCCTGCCGGCTCTTTGAGCAGCAGTGAGGGGAGAGAGAGGCCAACAAAGTCTTGTCTAGATCTGGAGAGGGTGAGAGAGTGTGAAGAGAGAAACTACAAGCGTTGAGGCTCCAGCGTGTATATATATACTGGAGAGAGAGTGTGAAGCGTGCAAACCCTAGAAAACAAGCACCGAGGCTGCAGCTTATATGTGATGAGGTGATTATACGGTCACTACGAGATCGTATAGCTCTGTATCAATCCATTTTGACCAGTCAAAGAATCCTCCTGGCACAAATTATGCTCAAGTGTAGTGTAACACCCCGGATTCGATGCGCCAGGTGTCCGCCAGTCATTCGCCGTTGTTGCCATGTCATTTGCTTGCATGTTGCATTTTATCATGTCATCATGTGCATTGCATTGCATACGTGTTCGTCTCATGCATCTGAGCATTTTCCCCGTTGTCCGTTTTGCAATCCGGTGCTCCTATGTCATCCGGCGTCCCCTTCTTGCCTCTCTTCGTGAGCAGGTATTAAACTTTCTCGGAATAGCCCGAGGTTTGCCAAGCGGCCTTGGTACAGCACCGGTAGACCGCCTATCAAGTTTCGTGCCATTTGGAGGTCATTTGATACTCCAACGGTTAACCGCGTAGCCCGAAACCCCCCTTTCTCTTTGCAGCCCAAAATCCAGCAAACTCCCCTCCATGCTCTCGGTTGTTCGATCACAATCGCGTGGCCGAAAACCGCTCCTCATTTGGACTCTCCTAGCTCCCAGAATCTATATATATGTGCCTCCCGTCCAAATTCGCGGATGTTTTTCCCCCGAAACCCTAAAAATTCCCCTCTCCGCGCTGGACGTGTCCGGTCCGGCCGGACAGAAATCCCGCCGCGGCCCTTGTCCAATCAGGGCGCGCCAAGTCGCCCGGGCCGCCCCACTTCGCCGCGCCTCCACCACGGGCCCGCCTGGCCCGTGGCCGGCCCTCCCGCTCTGCCGATTGGGCCCATGCCCCGCGCACCCGCGCCCCACGGTAGCCCGGCTCCGCCGCCGCCCGACGACCGC
>NC_041393.1:632801721-632809001 GCF_002162155.2 Triticum dicoccoides | reverse complement strand
GCGCCTTGCCGCGCCGGCCCTCCGCCTCGCCTCCTCGCCACCGGCACCGCCTCCGGCCCCGCCTCCAGCCCCCACGCCAGACCTCCCAGCTTCCTGCGCCGCCCCGGAGCGCCGCCGTCGGTGCCGCCTTCCTCCGCCGTCGCCATGCCGGATCCGGCCGGATCCGTCCGGAGCGCCCCCCTGCTGGCCATCCCCGGCCTCCCCCGGCCATCTCCCTTGTCGCCATTGACCGGAGCCGCCGCCGCCTCGATCCACGTGCCCGGAACCCTAGATCCATTTTGGAGGGGTATAAATCTCTCTAAGTCATATTTTCTGTAACATTATCATGCCATGTTCAACGCATCATATCTTCATGCATACTGCTCCGTTTCGTGTGTGTAATATGTCGAATTGATCTTCAACGAGTACTTCATTTCATTCCATTGCATAATGTTTATTTGAGCTCATCTTGATGCCTGAATCATCGTTGCAAGAGTGCTTCATAATGTTGTCTGCTGTCTGTTAACATAATTTGCTCTTTTGTCATTTTTTCCATATTTGATGTGTGCATCCTATGAGGTTGATGTCTACATGTGTTTTGAACTATGCCATGCCATATTTACAGTGGTGTATGCAATGTATTTTTGTGATCAATGTGGTGACTAGCACAAGCATGTAAACTAGGCTTCGTGATGTTGCTGATTTTAGTCCCTGTTCTGCTATTATTTTGATGCCATGTAAACATGATGCTACAGAGAGATCCAAGCATATTTTGAGATACTTCAGTAAGGATGTTTTGAACATATGGTTATTATCTATCCATTCATGCTTCTGGTTGCAATTATGGAGTAGTCTAGCATGTCATTTTCATGCTCTACTTTTGCTTCAAAATGTTTCCTATCAGATTGTTTACATGTTATTCAATCTTGCCAAGGTTGTTGTAGTTGATCCTTGCATGCTATAAACATGTTCTTGCCTTGGTTTGTTTCATAAACATGTCTTCTTGATGATGCTATTCTTATCTTGTCATGCAATGTATTGTGGCGAGTGAATCGAGCTTGTTAAGTAGGGTACTTGCTGTTACTGTTTTGCTAGGCTGAATCTGTTGTTCCGTGATGCTATGTAAACCTGCTGCTACAAGTCATTCTATGCATAATCTGGAGATGTTCACGAAGGGTGTTTTGTTATACATGCCATGCTCTATCCATCCATGCCCCTGGTTTCAATTATAGCCTGCTCTAGCTTGTTGTAATCTTGCTCTAAATTTGCTTAATAATGTTGCTGTCAGCCTGTTAACATTAAGTTCAGTTGTTGCCATGTGTTTTGCTAGTGATCCATGTACCCTATGAACTTGCTATTGCCATGATTAGCTTCATAAACATGTCTTATTACTATTGGTTGCCTTGCCATGCCATGTTTTGCTCTGTGGTGAGTGGTACAAGCTCATCAACATTTCTTCATAATTATGTTCATGCCATGTATGAATCTGTAATATAACTTGCTATGTTTACATGGGTGCCATCATATTTTCTGATCCTTTTTGGCTCATGGTCAGTAAGGGACTTTTGTTCTATGCATTTAGTAGGTTCATGCCATGCCTTTGTTTGCCATGATAAGTTCCTGTAGCATGTTGTTTGATAGCTCTAAACATTGCAACCTGATGTTATTTTCTGCAAAGTCTGAACTGATATTATTTGCAATCTTGCCATGTGTGTTTGAGCATGTTCTAGTAGTTTATGGAGATAGCTCAGTGTTCATGTTTTGTTATGCTTTACCTGTACATCATGCCCATGCCTTTTGTTTTCTTGTTAAGGTCCTGTAGCATGTTGTTTTGATGCTTGCAAGATGCCTAGTTGCTGTTTTGGACATATTGTTGCTATAACTTGTATAGAGTGTTTGTGTGGAACCGTTGCTCCGTTTTGAGTGTGCTCTATATGAAACTTGCTATAGATTTTGCATGTAGTTTCATATTATCATGTTGCATCCTTGCTTTAAGGTGTTTTCTTGATGTTTGGGTGCATTTTGCATCAATGCCATGTCTAACTTGTTTTGCTCATATCTTCTAGGCCGTAGCCCCGAACTAAATGAACTTTATATGTAACTTGACTAGAATCTCGTGTAGATCATCTTGGTCCATCTTAACTTGCTGTTTAACAACTTGAACATAAGGTTTATTCAGATCTGGACCAATTTCGAAATATTCATATGAGGACTTATCGGAATTGTTATATGTTGTTCCCGGCCTCATTTAAACTTGCCTTGATGTGTTGTTCTTGTTTGCATCATCTCTTGCCATGGGTAGCTTCATGTAGCTTTATCATGCATCATGCTTGTTGTGCATCATTTCTTGTTCATGTGTGGTGTGTTTACCATGTTGTGTGCTTCTTTTCGATAGTTCCTGTTTCGTTGCGATCGTGAGGATTCGTTCGTCTACGCTTGGTTCGGCTTCATCCATTCATCTTCTTCATGGACTCGTTCTTCTTCCTAGCGGGATTTCAGGCAAGATGACCGCTACCCTGGATCTCACTACTATCATTGCTATGCTAGTTGTTTCATTCTAACGCCTTGCTACGCTACCTATCTTTTGCTCATCAAGCCTCCCAATTGCCATGAACCTCTAACCTTTGACACCCTTCCTAGCAAACCGTTGCTTGGCTATGTTACCACTTTGCTCAGCCCCTCTTATAGCGTTGTTAGTTGCACGTGAAGTTGAAGATTTCTTCATGGTGGACAGGATTTTTGGTTGGGATATCACAATATCTCTTATATTATTAATGCATCTATATACTTGGTAAAGGGTGGAAGGCTCGGCCTTATGCCTGGTGTTTTATTCCACTCTTGCCGCCCTAGTTTCTGTCATACCGGTGTTATGTTCCCGGATTTTGCGTTCCTTACGCAGTTGGGTGATTTATGGGACCCCCTTGACAGTTCTCTTTGAATAAAACTCCTCCAGCAAGGCCCAACATTGGTTTTACCATTTGCCTCAACACCACCTATATTTCCCTTGGGAGTAATTAACCCAAGGGTCATCTTTATTATAGCCCCCCCGGGCTAGTGCTTGTCTAAGTGTTGGTCCAAACTAGAGCACCGTGCGGGACCATCCCTTGGCAACTTGGGTTACGTCGGTACCTGTACACTTAGCTTATCCGGTGTTGCCCTAAGAACGAGATATGTGCAGCTCCTATTAGGATTGTCGGCGCATCGGGTGGCTTTGCTGGTCTTGTTTTACCATTGTCGAAATGTCTTGTAAACCGGGATTCCAAGTCTGATCGGGTCTTCCTGGGAGAAGGTATATCCTTCGTTGATCGCGAGAGCTTATCATGGGCTAAGTTGGGACACCCCTGCAGGGTATAATCTTTCGAAAGCCGTGCCCGTGGTTATGCGGCAGATGGGAATTTGTTAATGTCCGGTTGTAGATAACTTGACACCAGATCCGATTTAAAATGCATCAACTGTGTGTGTAGCCGTGATGGTCTCTTTTCGGCGGAGTCCGGGAAGTGAACACGGTTTCGGGTTATGTTTGACGTAAGTAGGAGTTCAGGATCACTTCTTGATCATTGCTAGTTTCACGACCTTTCTGCTTGCTCTCTTCTCACTCTTATTTGCGTATGTTAGCCACCATATCATGCTTAGTCGCTGCTGCAGCCTCACCACTTTACCCCCTTCCTTTCCCTTTAAGCTTTGCTAGTCTTGGTACCCATGGTAATGGGATTGCTGAGTCCTCGTGGCTCACAGATTACTACAACATCAGTTGCAGGTACAGGTTATGCGATGATCATGACGCGAGAGTGATGCTTGTTTGTGTTGAGCTCTTCTTCTGCTTCTTCGATCAGGGGATAGATTCCAGGTCGGGAGCCTGGGCTAGCAGGGTGGATGTCATTTGAGTTTCTGTTTGTGTTTCATCCGTAGTCGGATGATGCTCTTATGTATTGTGATGTTGTATTCATGTGGCATTGTATGTCTCTTGTATGTATCCCCATCTATTATGTAATATTGATGTAATGATATCCACCTTGCAATAGCGTTTCAATATGCGGGTCTATCCTTGGTGGGACTTTCAAGTTCCTTTTGGATAGGGTCGCATATTGGGCGTGATAAGTTGGTATCAGAGCCTCGACCGACCCTAGGAGCCCCCTTGATTGATCGTGTAGTTTGGCCGTTGTTGAGTCTAGAATAAACTATTTTTGGAGTCTAGTTATATCGGAGAGTAGGAATTCTTTTTACTCCTCAGCCCCTTCGTTGCTCTGGTCAGGAATTTTGACGTAGATGTCTTGAATTACTCCTCTTCCCCTTCAAATTTTCTTTAGGATCACGCAGTTGGTTTTCCAATCATTGCTCCTCTGCTCTTTTCATCCGGTGCATTTCTCGTCAAGTTGACTCGAGCCTCTTCATCTTTGAGTTCAATCCTCAGTTGTTTTCTTTCCCACCCGTCCACCCTTCTTCTTCTCGAAACCGGAGTCTGTAATCGAGTATCCATCCTACTCGTGCGAACTTTTTGCTCTCTCTCCTCAATGATTTCAATCGGTGTTTTCTCTTCAAGATATTCGTCGATTTCCCCTTCCAAGTTACCTTTGTTTTCCCGCCCTCCCACCCCTTTTCTTCCCGGAGTCTGACTCTCTCTCGGCCATCTATCTCATTCATGCGGAACCTCTTCAGTCTTTCGTAAATCATTTCAATAGGTGAATTCTCGTCTCGGTGGACATTCTTCATCACTTTTCTTTTCCGGTGGATTCAATTCCATTTTTGGTAGTGATTATATTCTTTTCCGTAGCTCAAGTGTTTTCCTTGCTCGTTTTCCTCTCGCCATTTTTATCCTTCTGGAGTGCTCAAGACATTTCAGGAGATTCGTCTGTGTTCCAATTAATTCGAGGTTGTCACCTCATTCAAATATTTCAATCGTTCCGGTGCATGATCTATCTGTTCATCATCCCTTTCCAACGGCGTTTCTTTCAGTGGGCCCTAACCCACAAGTCTTTTCCCAGGATCTTACCTAACTCTTCTGATTTCTCGGAGCTATTCTCAAATCCTTTTGAAGTTTGACGTAAGTATGAATTTCATCAATCAGTTGCCTTCTCCAAGATCTCGGTCAAATTCTTTTCATTGTTGGCTCAACCCTTTGCTTTTCATTCTCCCGGAGTATCTCAGTAATTTTTGTGGTGTTTCTCGTCATCAGTTGAAGATTGAAGAAGAGATTTTCCTTTAAATCTTGCCCATTCTCTCGAAGATTCGTGGTTCTAGCTTCATGTTATCCTCTCGAATTATTCCATTTGTCAGATATTCTTTTCTTAACCATCCGGACTATGTCAGGAGTTGTTTTTCCATTTCTTTTCACCGGAGGCCATCGTTCCAGAAGAATTCTTCAGCCTCACATTTCAGCTACCGTTATCCAATTATCCCGGTGCATCTGTCAAGTATTCTTTAATCAGCTCGTTGTCTCTTCGTTCTTTTGCATCTAAATCCCCTCAAACATATTGGTTCTGCTAATTCTTCCCGGTGATTAATTCTCTTTTATCAGTCTTTTTCGAATTCTTACGGTGGTTCATTCAAGACTCTTTTTCCTTGATTATCATTTTAATCCATTCGTTCTTTTCAATCCTACTGGTGGTTCATGAAGACCTTCTCAAGTTTGCGATATGACACTTCTATATCCTTTTCAAGAAGAATAAGTAGTATGCAAAATCCATTGTTGGTCATCAATTTAATTAGATGAAGGATAAGCATACAATAAATCTTATTCTTATTCTATTCAAGTGAGTAATCCCTTCCCTTGGAGTTTGTTCTTGATGAATAAATTCTAGTTCCAAGTGTTTTCATCTTTTCTTTTCCGCAGTTCAATTTTCTCAGCCATTTCGATGGAAACCCCATCTAAATCATCGCAAGCTTTAATATTATCCTTTCATCCTTCATTCTATCTCATCATTCTTTTGTCACCGGAGTTCTTCATGGTGGTTCTTGATGATTTAATTCATTTCTCAAGGGTTCATCAAGATTTTGTTGGTGGAGTTCAAGTATCTTTTCTTCTCGCGTCTCGAAGTGAAATTAATTCTCCGTATTCTTTTGAAGTGGAGTTTTGCATTTCTTTGCTCTTCTAAGTTATCCAATCATTTCCGTTTGCGGTTGGTTATCACCTCATAATTTCTGAGATGTTATCCATAAGTCCACAAAAAGCTTATTCTTTCGTTGTTGATTTTCTCAACAACTCCGTTCAACCCTTCCTTCTAAGTTATTTTCATTCCATTCTTCAATTCTTCCGGAGGCTTTGCGTTGCTTATGTCGTCAAGTGTCATTCCATCTTCTTAAGCTAGTGTTCTATTCCTTCCATTTTGAGCCGGAGTGCTGCCTAAATCCTTTCAGTCTTATTCGTTTCTTATCTCGTTCTAACCGGAGTGGTTTCATAGTCTATCTGATCCCGTGAGCATTTGATTCTCGTCATTCTCGTCGTTCCTCTCTTCTTCTCGAGTGCTCTCGATTCTTTGATTCTTCTCTTGAGTTCTTGTTTCACCTCATCCCTTTTCTCTTCCGTCTCGGTCCTAAGATCTCGGGCGAGATCTCTTGTTAGTGGAGGAGTGTTGTAACGCCCCGGATTCGATGCGCCAGGTGTCCGCCAGTCATTCGCCATCATTGCCATGTCTTTTTCTTGCATGTTGCATTTTATCATGTCATCATGTGCATTGCATTGCATATGTGTTCGTCTCATGCATCCGAGCATTTTCCCCGTTGTCCGTTTTGCAATCCTGCGCTCCTATGTCATCCGGCGTCCCCTTCTTGCCTCTCTTCATGAGCGGGTGCTAAACTTTCTCGGAATGGCCCGAGGTTTGCCAAGCGGCCTTGGTACAGCACCGGTAGACCGCGTGTCAAGTTTCGTGCCATTTGGAGGTCGTTTGATACTCCAACGGTTAACCGCGTAGCCCGAAACCCCCCTTTCTCTTTGCAGCCCAACACCCTTCCAAAGTGGCCCAAAACGCAGCAAACTCCCCTCCATGCTCTCGGTCGTTCGACAATGATCGCGTGGCCGAAAACCGCTCCTCATTTGGACTCTCCTAGCTCCCAGAATCTATATATATGTGCCTCCCGTCCAAATTAGCGGGTGTTTTTCCCCCGAAACCCTAAAAATTCCCCTCTCCGCGCCGGACGTGTCCGGTCCGGCCGGACAGAAATCCCGCCACCGCCCTTGTCCAATCGGGGCACGCCATGTCGCCCGGGCCGCCCCACTTCGCCGCGCCTCCATCGTGGGCCCGCCTGGCCCGTGGCGGGCCCTCCCGCTCCGCCGACTGGGCCCGTGCCCCGCGCACCCGCGCCCC
>NC_041393.1:632793945-632801657 GCF_002162155.2 Triticum dicoccoides | reverse complement strand
GGCCCTCCGTCTCGCCTCCTCGCCGCCGGCGCCGCCTCCGGCCCCCGCGCCCGACCTCCCGGATTCCCGCGCCGCCGTGGAGCGCCGGCACCGGTGCCGCCTTCCTCCGCCGTCGCCGCGCCGGATCCGGCCGGAGCGCCCCTCTACTGGCCATCCCCGGGCTCCCCCGGCCATCTCCCTCGTCGCCGTTGACCGGAGCCGCCGCCGCCTCGATCCGCGTGCCCGGAACCCTAGATCCATTTCGGAGGGGTATAAATCTCTCTATCATTTTTTCTGTAACATTATCGTGCCATATTCAACGCATTATATCTTCACGCATACTGCTCTATTTCGTGCGTGTAATATGTCGAATTGTTCGTCTCAACGAGTATTTCATTTCATTCCATTGCATCATGTTCATTTGAGCTCATCTTGATGCCTGAATCATCGTTGCAAGAGTTCTTCATAATGTTGTCTGCTGTCTGTTAACAGAATTTGCTCTTTTGTCATTTTTGCCATGTTTGATGTGTGCATCCTATGAGGTTGATGTCTACATGTGTTTCGAACTATGACATGTCATCTTTATAGTGGTGTATGCCATGTATTTTTGTGATCAATGTGGTGACTAGCACAAGCATGTAAACTAGGCTTCGTGATGTTGCTGATTTTAGTCCCTGTTCTGCTGTTATTTTGATGTCATGTAAACATGATGCTACAGAGAGATCCAAGCATATTTTGAGATACTTCAGTAAGGATGTTTTGAACATATGGTTATTATATATCCATTCATGCTTCTGGTTGCAATTATGGAGTAGTCTAGCATGTCATTTTCGTGCTCTACTTTTGCTTCAAAATGTTTCCTGTCAGATTGTTTACATGTTATTCAATCTTGCCAAGGTTGTTGTAGTTGATCTATGCATGCTATAAACTTGTTCTTGCCTTGGTTTGTTTCATAAACATGTTTTCTTGCCAAAGCAGGATCTATGGTTCTGTTGCTTTTCTTCTCCTGATTTTCTGATCCAAATCCTATTTCATTGATTTTCTGACTGGAATTCCAGAAGGGCTATCCTTATCTTGTCATGCAATGTCTTGCGGCGAGTGAATCGAGCTTGTTAAGTAGGGTACTTGTTGTTACTGTTTTGCTAGGCTGAATCTGTTGTTTCGTGATGCTATGTTAACCTGCTGCTACAAGTCATTCTATGCATAATATGGAGATGTTCACTAAGGGTGTTTTGTTATAAATGTCATGCTCTATCCATCCATGCCCCTGGTTGCAATTATAGCCTGCTGTAGCTTGTTGTAATCTTGCTCGAAAGTTTCTTAATAATGTTGTTGTCAGCCTGTTAACATTAAGTTCAGTTGTTGCCATGTGTTTTGCTAGTGATCCATGTACCCTATGAACTTGCTATTGCCATGATTAGCTTCATAAATATGTCTTATTACTGTTGGTTGCCTTTCCATGCCATGTTTTGCTCTGTGGTGAGTGGTACAAGCTCATCAACATGCCTTCATAATTCTGTTCCTGCCATGTATGAATCTGTAATATAACTTGCTATGTTTACATGGGTGCCATCATATTTTCCGATCCTTTTTGGCTCATGGTCAGTAAGGGACTTTTGTTCTATGAATTTAGTAGGTTCATGCCATGCCTTTGTTTGCCGTGATAAGTTCCTGTAGCATGTTGTTTGATAGCTCTAAACATTGCAACCTGATTTTATTTTCTGCAAAGTCTGAACTAATATTATTTGCAATCTTGCCATGTGTGTTTGAGCATGTTCTAGTAGTTTATGGAGATAGCTCAGTGTTCATGTTTTGTTATGCTTTACCTGTACATCATGCCCATGCCTTTTTTTCTTGTTGAGGTCCTATAGCATGTTGTTTTGACGCTTACAAGATGCCTAGTTGCTGTTTTGGACAGATTGTTGCTATAACTTGTATAGAGTGTATGTGTGGAACCGTTGCTCCGTTTTGAGTGTGCTCTATATGAAACTTGCTTGATTTTGCATGCAGTTTCGTATTATCATGTTTCATCCTTGCTTTAAGGTGTTTTATTGATGTTTGGGTGCATTTTGCATCAATGCCATGTTTAACTTGTTTTGCTCATATCTTCTAGGCCGTAGCCCCGAACTAAATGAACTTTATATGTAACTTGACTAGAATATCGTGTAGATCATCTTGGTCCATCTTAACTTGCTGTTTAACAACTTGAACATAAGGTTTATTCAGATCTGGACCAATTTCGAAATATTCATATGAGGACTTACCGAAATTGTTATATGTTGTTCCCGGCCTCATTTAAACTTGTCTTGATGTGTTGTTCTTGTTTGCATCATCTCTTGCCATGAGTAGCTTCATGTAGCTTTGTCATGCATCATGCTTGCTGTGCATCATTTCTTGTTCATGTGTGGTGTGTTTACCATGTTTTGTGCTTCTTTTCGATAGTTCCTGTTTTGTTGCGATCGTGAGGATTCGTTCGTCGACGCTTGGTTCGGCTTCATCCGTTCATCTTCTTCATGGACTCGTTCTTCTTCCTAGCGGGATTTCAGGCAAGATGACCGCTACCCTGGTTCTCACTACTATCATTGCTATGATAGTTGTTTCGTTCTATCGCCTTGCTGCGCTACCTATCTTTTGCTCATCAAGCCTCCCAATTGCCATGAACCTCTAACCTTTGACACCCTTCCTAGCAAACTGTTGCTTGGCTATGTTACCACTTTGCTCAGCCCCTCTTATAGCGTTGTTAGTTGCAGGTGAAGTTGAAGATTTTTTCATGGTGGACAGGAATTTTGGTTGGGAGATCACAATATCTCTTATATTATTAATGCATCTATATACTTGGTAAAGGGTGGAAGGCTCGGCCTTATGCCTGGTGTTTTGTTCCACTCTTGCCGCCCTAGTTTCCGTCATACCGGTGTTATGTTTCCAGATTTTGCGTTCCTTACGTGGTTGGGTGATTTATGGGACCCCCTTGACAGTTCGCTTTGAATAAAACTCCTCCAGCAAGGCCCAACATTGGTTTTACCATTTGCCTCACCCCCACCTATATTTCCCTTGGGAGTAATTAACCCAAGGGTCATCTTTATTATAGCCCCCCCGGGCCAGTGCTTGTCTAAGTGTTGGTCCAACCTAGAGCACCGTGCGGGACCATCCCTTGGCAACTTGGGTTATGTCGGTACCTGTACACTTAGCTTATCCGGTGTTGCCCTGAGAACGAGATATGTGCAGCTCCTATCGGGATTGTCGGTGCATCGGGCGGCTTTGCTGGTCTTGTTTTACCATTGTCGAAATGTCTTGTAAACCTGGATTCCGAGTCTGATTGGGTCTTCCTGGGAGAAGGTATATCCTTCGTTGATCGCAAGAGCTTATCATGGGCTAAGTTGGGACACCCCTGCAGGGTATAATCTTTCGAAAGCCGTGCCCGCGGTTATGCGACAGATGGGAATTTGTTAATGTCCGGTTGTAGATAACTTGACACCAGATCCGATTTAAAACGCATCAACTGTGTGTGTAGCCGTGATGGTCTCTTTTCGGCGGAGTCCGGGAAGTGAACACGGTTTTGGGTTATGTTTGACGTAAGTAGGAGTTCAGGATCACTTCTTGATCATTGCTAGTTTCACGACCGTTCCGCTTGCTCTTTTCTCGCTCTTATTTGCGTATGTTAGCCACCATATCATGCTTAGTCGCTGCTGCAGCCTCACGACTTTACCCCCTTCCTTTCCCTTTAAGCTTTGCTAGTCTTGATACCCATGGTAATGGGATTGCTGAGTCCTCGTGGCTCACAGATTACTACAACATCAGTTGCAGGTACAGGTTATGCGATGATCATGACGCGAGAGCGATGCTTGTTTTCCTTGAGCTCTTCTTCTGCTTCTTCGTTCAGGGGGTAGATTCCAGGTCGGCAGCCTGGGCTAGCAGGGTGGATGTCGTTTGAGTTTCTGTTTGTGTTTCATCCGTAGTCGGATGATGCTCTTATGTATTCTGATGTTGTATTCATGTGGCATTGTATGTCTCTTGTATGTATCCCCATCTATTATGTAATGTTGATGTAATGATATCCACCTTGCAAAAGTGTTTCAATATGCGGGTGTATCCTTCGTGGGACCTTCGAGTTCCTTTTGGATAGGGTCGCATATTGGGCGTGATATGTAGTTACCGAACCCGAGACCTCAAGTTTGATGAGCGAACAGGCTAACCAGCTACACAACCCTCCCGTTATGTTCAACGAGAGGAAAATAACCTTTTATACATTCCTGGATTCGTGTGACAAGCATGCCGTGTTTTTTTTGTGTGGGAATCATTGGGATTTAAATCATAGTCGTGTCATGTGGCTTTGGTGGTAAGACTATCCACAGTGGTGCAGAAATAATGCAGCCTTAGTCACGTTACCTCTCTCCAGTAGTACGTTGGGTCCCACCAGTCAGAGGGTGAAACAAACAAATTAATAAGAAAAATTAAAAGCACCAGCGGTGTATCTTACCTCACACATCTCGCTACTGCTCGGGAACAATGTCCAATTGATCTCTCTGTTCGCTCACATACTATTTTAAGTGAATCCTTATTATAACATGCACACAATTTTGGGCACTTGTATTCGACCTAAGTCAGTGTGCCACCGTATCTCGTACTTACTACTCCCTCCATCTAGGTGTAATAAGTCACGTGTGAAGGTGCAGCGGGACCAAGGTGCATGAGTGTGTGTGTGTGTGTGTGTATGTGTGTGTGTGTGTGTTTAACAACATGTGTGTGTTAGTGTATGATTCTAGCAGCGAGAGTTGGTGCATCCTCTCGCTTCTGGGCATGTCCGATAGGGACAGGCGGACAGCTGCCACGCCCGCTCCTGACCAGCCTGGCCCACCCAAAGCCCCTCCATCGCCCGCGCGCGCTTCCCGGCCGAAAAAGTCAGTGCTGCTCCAAAGAATTGGTGTCGCGTTCATGCCTGGGTAGAGGGGACGCGACCTCTCACTGGTGCAAGAGTGATGGTTGCTTCGTCCGTCCAACTTACTGCTAGGTCTATGTTATTTGATGGCTCATTGGTCCTTATTACTGAGGTGGTAGGACTGCTGGATGCCCCACGCTTTCGGTGAAAGGAGGTACTACTAGATTACAATTTTCTCCATTCTTACAGTGGAGGAGTGCAAGAGTAGTGAAAACACGCAGGCTCAGTGATTACATGGCCCACCTCACACTATCACCATATTTTCTGGACAATATTCGACACCTAACTCTTTACATAGTACTCTTCGTTCCTAAATACTAGATGAGTCCCCACGCATTCCTGCGGAACACCCGTATATCTCTCTGCGTAAAATTATCGATTTCATAGAACTAAAAAAACTCTATAACCGCATGACAAATGTGGTAGCCAAACTAAAAAAACTCCCATCATCATTTAGATCATCCCACGTAAGGAAAAAAGATCAGCCAACTCCTACTGCATAATGGGATTATATTTTTCTTTTTGACATGTTAATGGGACTTAAAAGCTCACTTACATGCATGCTACCGGTGCATGCTTGCGTGCAGACATGTTGATGTGATTTAAAACCCACTCACATGCATGCCACGGTATTTCTGCATTCTTGCATGTGGCTTAGTGCGGAGCCTCTCAACGTCTAGATCAGACGGCTATTATGGACTGATTTAGTTCATCTAACGGCTACATTAATTTTGATGATGTGGCTCAAGGAGAGTATAGAGAATTCCTAGTAGTGGAGTAGATAAGTCTTTGTAGAGATTCCACTAGGTGAACTACATATGGAACAAAATGAATGAATCTACACTTAAAATGCATCTATATACATCCGCCTGTGGTTCATGGTGAAATCTCTACAAATACTTATATTTAGGAACGGAGGAAGTACTAGTATAGTCCATACTATAATTTATCAGCGAGATAAATTTGTACAATGCTATGAAGCTTCCAGCTTCTGTTACATGTATCTTGCGTCCAAGGTTGCCCGTTGCAACATTTCATCAAATACAAAGGAGACTAACATGCATGCTATTGCATCTCAATGATTGGAAGGATTGAAGCAAATATGTACTCCCTCCGTTCCAAAATAAGTGTCACAACTTTATGCAAACTTTAGTACATAGTTGTACTACTACTAAAGTTGACACTTATTTTGGAACAGAGGCAGCCAAAGAAAAAAATGATCCATGCAGTCCCTAGCCCTTGAACCGTGAACCCTAACCAGGCTTCAATTTGCTTGCAAGATTCGAGCTTCCTAAGAAATGAAGTTTGCAACCTTTTGACCATCGAATCATTTTGTGCAGTTTCACCAAAATCGAGATGAGCATCCCCGTGGCAAAGAAATTGAAAAAGTGTGATTAGAATAAGATTACTGGGACTAGTTGATGAGACATACTCATCACAAATACTGTACGTAGAAGCCAGTAGAGGTATGTGCGGGGCAAAGAAGTAGAGAAATATCCACACGGAGTGATGTGGGCAGCTGGAGCAGTGGTGCAAGCCGGCTGTAAAGGGAGTTGTACCTGAGGGACGTAGCTCAACCTTGAGGAGGGTGGCGGGAGGCGGCAACTGCCAATGTTGCGGGACTGAGCAAGGGACGAAGGCAACCTCACCGGCTTTGTGAGAGAGAATGGCAGGGACCCCTGATCAGGACGTGCCGACAGTGGGTTTTCATCGTCGGCGACGGCGACCGCATCTACACTAAGCATCCACCCCTTCCCCTGGCGGACGTGATCCACCGAGATGTTAGAGATGTGGCCACGGTCGTTTTGTGCAAGAGAGTGTGAAGGGAGCAACCCCAGCAAGCAACCGTGTAGGCTGGCCCATCCTAACAATGTATATAGTGGAGCGGTTTCCTTTCCTCTCCATATGAACCTATCATACTGCGTATGTGCCAGTGAAGAAAAAAAAACTTTATTTATAAATGACGCGACACCTACTACTCGTTCTCCTATAACCTTGCGCTTGGCATCTCCAAAATATTAACCTTGCGATTAGCTCTTCGTCTCTTCGGGAAGTCGAGCAATAATGGTAATGCAGTATATATCATTCTGGATATATGAGACCGAATGAATTGCTGCACGTTCACCACATGGGCGAGGGTCGAGGGGCGAGGGAGAATGCTACATATGGAGCAAAATGAGTGAATCTACACTCTAAAATATGTCTATATACATCAATGTTTGGAGTATGTACTAGTAGTTCATATTGAAATCTACTAAAGGACATATATATTCCAAACAATATGAAATAATCTCTATAACCAAGGTAGTAGGGACGAGGAGTAAACTGAGGGAGTAGTAAATTTTTCTCCTCGTCCTGCGAGCCACCGCACGCATGGGCAAGGGAGCGGGCGTAAGGCGGACAGTCCTCCACCGCGCCAGTGGGCGGGGGAGACAGCGTACTAAGCAAGCTTCTCCTCATTCTGTGAGTTGACGGGACACATCAAAAGTACTCCAGTGTATAGAGCCTTGCCTCTAAGGTAGGCCCCACATGGTTTACCTCTTCTTTTAACATAACGCTTCAAGTCGCAATTTGTTTGTTCACCTGTGGTATACGATCCTCCCTCCACCAAGTGGACAACCAGTACACGTGCCAAAATACCATGTCGGCTACCTTTTTCGTACAGAAATGAGCTCCACCATGTACCCGCGCGGGTGGTTGGGAAAGAGACGGGAGTATGTGCGCGGTGCATGCACCTCTTCTCTTCGTGCATGTCCCCCACCTACGTGGGTGTGTGAGAGAGATACAAACCGCATTC
>NC_041393.1:632790824-632793539 GCF_002162155.2 Triticum dicoccoides | reverse complement strand
TAGAGGTAGAACGACTCATATATGTGTTGAGAAGGAGAGACCCAGCTATGTCTTGAGGGAGATTGGTCAACATCCATACATAACTGAAGGATGGGAAATATGATGAGACAAAGAGAGAGAGAGAGAGGAAAGAGAGAGGGAGGGAGAGGGGTAGAGTATTGGATGGGAGATGGAGTTGCGTCTCGAAGATGGTGGGAGAGGCCTACTAGAAAAACTGAGGGTGGAACTACAATGTTATCAATAAGAGTGGAGAAGTGTTTCTGTGTGTTCCTGTGCGTGATAGATCTGTCGGGACGCATCCATGGATGATGAAGGGGAACCATGTGTTTGGTAAGCAAACCTAACTAGATCGGTAGATCAATTGTTGTTTGTGAGAGGAAGGGAGGGACACAACTAATGAGGTAGATCGATCGACACGTGGGTAAAAATGAGTTATAAGGACCTAGCTAGCTATATGTATAGCGGGAGAACGGTCGATATACGGTCATTTGTTATAGGCAAATAAGGCCCAGCGAGACGGATATACAGAGAGAATGGAGCTAGGAGGTGGTGCGAGAGGCCCAGCTACTAGCTAGATAGGGGGAGGAGTGTGCGGTTGTGAGATCGATGAAAAGAGGGGCGAGAGTTTACACGTGTGTGAGACACGAGGAAGGACACATAAAGGAGGAGATTGAAGGTGCGTGTGTATGTTGTAGGCAGGCATCGCTGGAGAGGTTTATAGATTGTTGTGTGTCGGAAAGGAGTTGTGGAGACTCTGGGAGAATGACCTAAAGAAAAAAAAATGAATGTGCCCGGTGGATAGAATGTCGAGGGAGGGGGAGGGCAAGGAGAGCGTGTGCATGCATGAGAGAAAGTTAGTGGTAGCTACAAAGGTTAGAGGATTGTGTGGGTGTAAGAGACTAACAAAGATCATAATTTGATATGAAAGCGGATTCATATATTTGAATAGGAGATCATAGTGTTTTAAACATATGCATGCATGAATATAGTGGTGATACACATGTTATACCATAATGTGATAATGCATGGCGTGTGCAACTCACAGCTAAATGTCGAACAATCTAAACCATACTATACATCAAACAATCTCACATTTTATTTGAATTTGTGATAATGTGTGGCGTTTGCAACTTACAACTACATATCGAACAATCTAAACAATATTATATATCAAACATTCTCACATTTTATTTGAATTTGTGGTAATGTGTGGTGTTTGCAACTCACATCTAAATACTTGTAGGCGTAGGGGACAGGGCACCATACATAATGTGATAAACACATTATACATATGAGACATGGTTTAGATTATGAAGATCTAGCTAGAGCTATAAATGTAATGTGATTTGAAATCAACATATAGTGGATTCAAAAAATCGAGTTCGAGTTCATATAGTACACATAGTTCATATGTAACTTGAGACTAATCATGTGGTGTGCTGTGAAGATAATACACAAACGATGGTTTAACTTGACAATAATGATGATTGTAGATCTTATTAAAACAGAGAAACGAATTCAAATTCTTTGACTTCACAACAATCATTACTATAGATCTTATTCAAATAGAGAAACGAATTCAAATTTAGTTCATATTGAAGCGGTAGTATAAACGTTTGGAATGCACTAAAACGATCATTTGAGTAGTAGGTTGCATGCATTATACACGTAGAGAAATATTTTAATTGAACATAACATGAATTCAATGTTTTGAATGAAATTTGTAGTGCGCGTTGATTTGGTACAATATACGTTAGGCTTGTCCGGAAATTTCAACCCGCGCCTTGTTAGCCCGAAATATTTAAGATATATCTTTGTCTCATTGTGCTCCGATAACTCCCTCCATCTCAACCCGTGCCTTGCTATTCCGAAATTACAACGTGTGCGAAAACTCCCACCTCCTATGAAATCCCGACACGCGAAATGCCCGTGGTACCCCTGCACCGAAAGGACCGCCTCAAATTGGTGGGGGTACTTTCGTAACTTACCCCACATTTTGGACAAGCGCGTCCCTACGCCATGGTTCCCCACTGCCATCCCATCTGCCAACCCATTCATACACCAAGGCCGCGAAAACCCCCGATGAAGCCCCACACCCTGCTCTGTTCGCCACCTAGCCAGAGCCTGTTCCCCGACGACATCGTCCACAACAACACCTCGACGTCCCTCATCCACCGTACCGGATGAGGATCCGTCGTTGATCTCGTCGTCCCGCCGGTTCAGCCACCCCGTCCTCCACCTCCAAGGAGCTTCCCTGACGTTCCCCTCATCTTTCACGCCACCTATATTCCCACACTGTCGTCTTCACTTGCACCACCGGAAGAGCATCCTCATCACCATTTCCTCGGATGAAGCTGCGGCCTAATCGGCGCCACCAAAGAGGTTGTACACTAATCGCCGCATTTTCTTCTTGATTCGATCTTACGGTGCTACCAGCGCTCGGCCCAGAGCCGACATGGCGCCGCTCCATCCATGGCAGCGTCGCCGGCCACTTCCTCCACGACATCGCTTCCTTGGCGGCGACGTCCACATCAGTAGGAGTTGATGCTGCTTTAGCTCTCGCTCGCGCTGCTGCTCTGCTCTTGCTCTCGGTCCCCTGCCTGGTCTACTCTTGCTATTTCTCTTGGTCGCGTTGCTGCTCTCGCTCTTGCTATTGCTTGCGATGCTGCTCTGATTTAGCTACACTTCAGTCGACTGAATCGACTTTTGGGTCAG
>NC_041393.1:632788811-632790467 GCF_002162155.2 Triticum dicoccoides | reverse complement strand
AGCGGGGAGGGGGCTCGACGGAGAGGTACCCCACTATCTATCTTAGGGTTCAGGGTGGGGGCGATGGTCATCGGCGGTAATGGGGCGTTGACGTGGGGATCGCCGGAGAAAAAGCTTGGCACGTGGGGTCCTAGAGGGATGGCTGGGGCGGCGGCAGACCGACGGTGGGGAGTGTTTTCGGGGCGGGTGGGGCGGCGCACCGCCGGCCGTGGGCTGCTGTTTGGCCGGTGTGGCTGGCCCTTGATTTCGTATCCAACGGCTGCAAAATTGACTGACTAGAGATGAAAAAGTTAGTCGACTGACGTGTAGCCTCACCTTGCTAGTCCGTTCAGTTTCGACAGCAAAATTCAGTTTCGATAGCAAAATTCAGTTTCAACAGTTAAGTTCAGTTTCGACAGTTAAGTTTAGTTTTGACAGTTAAATTCAGTTTCGACAGTTAATTTCAGAGATGAGCGGCTGATGTATTTTACATCTAGCACTTTGTGGTCATGTATTTTACGTCTTGTATTGGAGATGCTATTAGAATTCCACTCATGTTAACGTTGTCTCTCTTGTCCTGCTTCAGCCTTGGCGTCGTACAACTCACCGGAGCTGCTCCAACAACGAAACCCTCCATCACAGTGGAGCAGTACCTCAGGCTCCATCTCCAGACGCCTAAGATCTTCTTCCCCTCCTCCGACAACCAAGTCAGCCGGAGCATCCTCACCGGCCAACCCAATCACGCTAAGATCGACATGGCTTCGCCAAAGAGGTTGTACACTTGTTACATATATTTTTTACTCTACATGTTATATATATTGACCACTGAGCACACGTAGTAACGGGAAATATGATTATTTTATCCTACTATATGACAAGCAGTGAGGTACCAGGCAACTTAGCTTTCCGTGATGGACTCTCGTGAATGACATAATTATTTATCTCTGCGCGTTTGAGCTATGCATTTGTCGATGGCCCTGGGAGTTGGGCTAGTAGGGCAGTGGCCTGGGGCCAAAGTAATAGAAGTAGCACAAAAACATTTTTTAGTGTAGGTTTTTCCTTGCTCAAGCCTGCCTACTAGAATCGCCAGTGCATGAAAGGAAAAGTGAATGAAAAACATAGGAATTGGAAAGTTTCCTATGGTACTACTATTCATGAATTTGGTTCAAAGGAATGGAGCAAAGGAAAACTGTAGGATTTGTTCCTTTAGTGTCTCCTTGAAAGAAAAAACATAGGAATTTTAATTTTCACTTGTCCTCCTTTTCAAATTCCTTTTCATGAAGCACAAGACTAAGAGGTAGTAGCATAATAGCATTATAACCGAACATTTTCTTGTGGTTTGACTTAATCTCACCATGCTTCTTTGCATCTTGTGATCTTCCAATTGTTGTGAATCAAACACCCAGATTGGCAGAAATCCAGTGTTTTAAAATTATCTATTTTGCACGTGCATTCCTATCCTATTCATGTCTATTTCCTATCCCTGCATTGCTGGAATTCTCCCATTCAAACGAGCCCTTACAGAATTACTTCTCTTACAGATAATTGTCAAAGAAAACCTTGCATGGTTTGTACCGCTCCTGCTGCGCCGTCGTCCACCCCAGCTCAGCTGCTCCAACCATAGAAGGGTCTAGCACAGCAGGGATCCGGCCTCCAGACTGTCTTTTGCCACCTCAA
>NC_041393.1:632766568-632788493 GCF_002162155.2 Triticum dicoccoides | reverse complement strand
CGAGCAGATGACCTTGAGGACTACATCGGTCCGCAAGAGAGGTCGCACTCTTTCATGTCTGCTTACGTTATGCATTGCTTAATATTACATGCTACTTTATCGTCCTGTTCACCAATTAGACTCTGAGTCAGCTCCAAACTAATGGTCAATTTGAGTTTTTAAATGGTTGTGGGGTACATATAGGGGCTGCAATCAATAGTATCTATCTACTATCTGGTTAATCTCCGGTGTCTACTATAAGTTTCATGTTGGGTGGGAAACAAACAGTAAAGAAGCCATTATCTGTATTTTTTAACTGAAGCCATTATCTGCTTGCTATTATTGGTTTTCAGTCTATCCATAGGTTGCTACCATCACTCTGGATTTCTGCATGATCTCCTTACATAATCTCACTATGTTTTATTCCTATGCATGGCAGTTATTGTAAACAATGTAACTGAACATGTAGAGCAAAAGAGACAAGTCTTATGTGGCAATAAAATTTCATGCAGACGTCGCTCCATGGTAGGAGCAAAGGCAGCCCCCCTCCATGCATTTGGATTGTAATTGAGAGGAAGATATCTGTTCTGAGGGGGATTCAGAAGGAGAAGACAACTCCTATTTACCCCCTGAGGTCTTCGCTCTAACTTGGCATGCTGATGTTGGTTACATCATGCATATGGTGCCTTGCATTGCTTACTTTATACATCAAATATGTCATCTGCTTAGTTTACACATCCTTTGTGTGAACGCAATCTATTTAGTTTATTCATCGTTTATGTGAATTATGCAACGCCATCTTGTTTAGCCAGGCATCATATATGTGAATTTTGCAATGCCATCCTGCTTAGCCAGTCATCTTATATGTAAATTATATCAAGCAATCCTTTTTTTGTTACATACTACATTTGTCAACAATGTTAGTACATTCAACTGCTCTTCGTGTGCATCAACCATTTGACACGGTGATAGCAAATTCTGGAGTGAAAGCAAGGTCTTCAGAGCAGACTATGCTATCTGACGAAGCGCATATCTCGCTGGTTACGGATAGCTCCACAGAGGAGGATTCAGAGACAGATGACCAGTCCTATCCCCCCCCCGAGGTGTATGCTCTAACTTGGCGGGGTTATGTTGCTCATATCGTGCGTATAGTGTCTCACATTGCTATGTCATTTGATTAATTTAGACATACTTTGTGTGAATGCCACCTGTTTAGTGTCTAATTACCATATATGTGAATTATGCATGCCATCTTGTTGCAAGACGTTATATATGTGAATTATGCAATGCTATCTTGTTGCAAAGGCATTATATATGTGAATTATGCAATGCCATGCTGTTTAGCCAATCATCATGTATGTGAATTATATCATGCTATCATTTTTTTTGTATTACGTGTTCCATTTGTCGACAATATTTGTATATTCAACTACTCTTCCTTTGCATCAGCCATTTGAAGCGGTGATGGAATTATCTGGAGTGAAAACAAGGTATTCAGAGCAGACAATGCTACCTGCTGAAGCAGACATATTGCTGGTTACAGAGAGATCCTCAGAGGAGGATTCAAAGACTGATGACCAGTCCTATTCCCCCCCTGAGGTCTATGCTCAAACTTGGCAGGGTTATATTACCCATGTCATGCATGTTGTCTTGCATTACTTAGTTTTTACATCATATATGGATTGCCATCTGCTTACTTGCTTACTATATAAATCATATATTTGAATTATATCATGCCATCTTGTTTACATAGTACATACACATCATCTATCTGAATTATGGCATGGCAACTCATTTAATAAAGATATCATATAGTTATATCATCTCATCCTGTTTAGTGTTTACAGTCATCATATTTTGAATTATGGCATTCGATCCGTGAATGTATGTGAATTATGACATGCCAACCTATTTAATAAACACATTATATAGTTATATCATGTGATGCTGTTTACACAGTTAGCATATTTTGAACTATGTCTTTCCATCTTTTTTAGTTAGCCAACATAATGTGAAATTGTGTCATGCTATCCTGTTTATTTAGCCATCATATATGTGAAATTGTGTCATGTTATCATGTTTGGTTAGACAACATAAATATGAATTATTTCATGCCCTCTTTTATTCCCCACTATCCATTGCACCTGTCTATCATACAATGTCTATACTTTCAGTTACTTATCTTGTTTATCAACCATTTGAATTGGAGAGGGTGATGGCAGTATCTAAGGGAGCAACAACCTGGTTGTCGGTGTCAAAACTGGCGAATCTCGGGTAGGGGGCCCGAACTGTGCGTCTAAGGCTAATGGTAACAGGAGGCGGGGGACACGATGTTTACCCAGGTTCGGGCCCTCTCGATGGAGGTAATACCCTACTTCCTGCTTGATTGATCTTGATGATATGAGTATTACAAGAGTTGATCTACCACGAGATCGTAGAGGCTAAACCCTAGAAGCTAGCCTATGATTATGATTGTTTGTTATCCTATGGACTAAACCCTCTGATTTATATAGACACCAGAGGTGAATAGGGTTACACAGAGTCGGTTACAGAGAAGGAGATCTACATATCCAAATTGTCAAGCTTTCCTTCCACGCAAAGGAGAATCCCATCCGGACACGGGACAAAGTCTTCAATCTTGTATCTTCATAGTCCAACAGTCTGGCCAAAGTATATAGTCCAACTGTCCGAGGACCCACTAATCTGGGACTCCCTCAGTAGCCCTTGAACCAGGCTTCAATGACGATGAGTACAGCGCGCAGATTGTCTTCGGCATTGCAAGGCGGGTTCCTTCTCGGGATACTCCATAGAAGATCTTGAATATGAGGATCGTGTCCGGCTCTGCAAAATAATTTCCACATACCACCGTAGAGAGCACAAATATTTTACAAATCTAATCTGCTGACAACTTTTCATAGCGTGACATGACCCCACGGCCCGGTCATTATTCGAACCGTTTTTCTCAACCAGCTACTGCACATATTGCGAGGCGGTTTCCTTGGCACGTCTTGTCGAAGCAGAGATCATGTCCCCTTATCACGGGATTCTCATCAATACGGGTGTGGGTAACCCAACTGCGCCATTAATCGTGGCGCTTGGGGAATAAGCGATTTTACGGGGCAAGTGGGGAGGTGCACAATTTCTACCTCATTCATAAAGGCATAAGGATTACTCTTTTTCACCCACGCCTTCTTCTTCCTTCGCTCATCCATTCTCGCACACTCGAGCTCCAGCGCCCAAGTTCTCACCTTCTCCGTAAATCCATTCCAAACATGTCCGAAGAGGGAGGCAAGTGGATGGCCTCCTCCGTCACGGAGGAGGATGTCATGAAGCTTCGGGAAGCCGGATACTTGCCTGCAGACATTGCGCACCGGCTCCCGGACGTAGGGCAGATCGTCCCTACTCCAGAACCCCACGAGAGGGTCGTATTCCTTGCCCACTTCATCCATGGACAGGGATTCCCCCTCCTCCCATTTTTTCGCGGTATCATGTTTTAATATGGGCCAAATTTTCATGATCTGGCCCCCAATTACATCCTCAATATCTCGGTGTTTATCGTCGTGTGCGAGGCTCCTCCACATCAAGCCCCACTTGGGCCTCTGGCTAAAAACCTTCAACGTGAAGCCAAAGATAGTGGTCGGCCAGCAAGCAGAGTGCGGAGGCGCCATGGTGGGCAAGATGCCCAACATCGTATGGCTCAAAGGCTCCTATGTGGAGACCGTGAAGGGGTAGCAATCGGGGTGGTTCTACATCACCGAGCCGTGCGACGCCAATTGGGCGGCGGCCCCCGAATTCCGATCTGGCATCCCCATGCGGCTCACCTCCTGGAAGAAGAAGGTATTAGCCTGGGGTGCACCTGCGGAGCTGACCGGACTCCGGAACTGTGTCAAAAATATGATAAGCAAGAAGATAAAGCTTGTCAACATGGTCCAGGTCATGCTCTTCTGCCGGATCCTACCCTGTCAAAGACGGGCATTCAATATGTGGGAGTTCGATTTGGCCAAACACCAGACGCTGTGAGAGATCTTCGACACGATGCACAAAGACGTCTGGGTGTTTTTCAAGGCCGCCGAAGTACCTCCTCCCCCTATCGAGGATCGCAGACTCAGCGCAAAGCGCCCTGCCAATCCGGTAAGCTCTCTATATTTCACAAGATGCTCCTTTACCCAATATATTCGTGACAGGATTCTAAGCCCCCATACTAATTTAACAGGACTGGGTGGCGACAACGGAGCAGATCGACTGTCCAGCTCTGCTACCTGAAGATCCAGCAACTGCTCTGCTGACGGAGATGCTCTTTCCGGCGCCTTATGAGGTCCCGGAGAAGAAGGCCACAGGGACCAGGAAAGGTCTCTGGCGCAAGGTTGTGTCGGACTCATTGTCCGAAGACACTGAGGTGTACTCCTCCAATGGAAACGAGAAGGAGGAAGAGGAAAACCCTCCCCCCCCCCAAAACCAAGGAGGAGAAGAAAAGGAAGGCCGCCCCGTCTGGGGAGGCCGAAGGGTCCAAGAAGGGAAGGATCGTCCCTCCGGACCACTCCACAACAGCCACCTACAGCGACGAGGAGTGGTTGCCTAGGGACAAGCCCCGGGCAAAGTCGTAGGTATCCAGACACTTATAATGCTTCCTGTATGTTTTGCTTTATTGCTTCTTATCATGTTAAATGTGATTGTGCAGTCTGTCCAAAGCCCACATCAACATATCCTCCTGTGATGGTCCTCTGAGCCAGTCGGAGATGAATAACTATTCTCTCCCGGCGGCCACCACCCCCCGGCCCACGGACGACACCGTGGTATTGTCTCAGAGGATACCTGAACAGGGGAGGCGGTTCTCGAGACACCCCAAGGCGAAATCCCAGAAGCCGGACACATGGGGTGGAGACCCCCATGGATTCTGATGACGGGGGCCGCAGCAAGTCTGGCCCCCAGCCGGATACTGCGCCAGAACCTTCAATGGTTCCGGATTCAGGTAGTTAGCCCCTCACTAAGGTGGGCGAGCCGGCTATGCCGATGACCTCTGTCCATCTAGAGGCATCGGACAATTTGTTGGAAGCGCTTCGCGGCGCTTCAATTGACGAAGAGCACCGTACTCTTATGAGTATTGTGATTGAGAAGGTTCGGTTCGCCAAAAGCGGATTGACCGAAGCCTGCGCCAGCCTCCTAACAGGCTTTGAGGTAAGTAATCACATTATGAGGAAATATCACAGCATAGACAGTAGCCCCTGATGCTTTATTTGGTGTTCGGAAAGAGAGGCCGAACAGAGGATCAAATAACATCCACAGGAGTCTAATCATATTACGTGTACGTGAATAAGCAGGCGTCGCTGCTGGCCACTGCCGCCCACACTACGGAGGTCTTCGGACTAAAGCGGGACCTGGGGCAGGCCGAGGAACAGATCGGCCTCGTGAAGAGGCAGCTCGAGGAGAACAAAGGTAAGCGATACCCCGTCTGTGTGTCATATAAAGGAAAAATCGTTAATGCTAATAGAAGCATCATGAATTTTAATAGGGGCCATGACCGAAGTGGCGGCCCTTAAGAAAGTGATGTCCGAGGCCGAAGACAAGGCGGCCAAGGAGCACACCAAGCACGAGAAACAGGGGCTCGGGTAAATGAGGTCCAGCAAGAGCTCCAGGACTTCGTCAAAAAATTCGAGTCCTTGGAGCGTGACTCCAAGACGCCAGAATCCGAGCTTTCGAAGACCCTCCAGAGCATGCAAGACGCCAAGGCCGAAGCCCAAAAGGCCCTCCAGCAGATCCAGGCGGCCAAGAAGATAGCGGCGGGTAAGGCATTAATTATGCAAAGCAAGCATGTGAAGGAGACTTTCCTTTTACTTACCCGAATTCGGAGCTCTCCAGGAGCATTCACGGATCTTCCGTGCAACATATCGGATGTCGCGGAGTTCTACCATGCTAAGGAAGGGAGCTCAACGGAGAAGCTATTCTGGTCCCAGTATATTGGGACCGAACATCCGATGCCCTTGAGCGACCAGCTGAGGAAACTGGTCGAACTGCACAAGGCGGCCGAACTGGCCATGAAGGACCTCATACTCCGGCTGTGGCCTGGCGATCCCCTGCCTAGCAGCTACTTCGGCCTTGTAAAGCGGATGGTAAATGCCAGTCCGTTGCTTGAAATCATTAAGCGGTCCGTCTGCATTGAAGGTGCACGCAGGGCCTTTGCCCGTGCAAAGGTGCACTGGGCGAAGATGGACGCCGTGAAGCTGGTGACGGAGGGGCCGCCGAAGGGCAAGGCACACCGTCACCCCGAGAAGTATTATGATGGTGTCCTGAAGGGTGCCCGCCTTGTGGCGGATGAAAGTGCTAAGGATGTAATATTTTAATGAATGTACTCATGTCATCCTGTAATATGAAAACGAGTTCATTTGCACTATATAACGCTTGTTGATTTAAAATATTACCTTCTGTGCGGCCGTTTATAAAATATGAGAGTTGGCTAGTCGTCGGCTTCTGCCCCCATGTAACTAGTACTGGGGTGTTCGAGATAAATCTAAACACTCTTTTATCCAAATGTTTGGTCCTTTAAGGAGGTGTTTAGCACAGCGAACAAGGCAATTGGACTATACAGCTTTATCACTCTCACTTAGCCATAGAAGTCTACAATCTTAAATTTTGGCGAAGCCCCTAGTATTCTGAAGGCTGAACTTGGGGCGCTATGCATGCCTAAATCGGACAAGGACGATTCCTCGCTCGAAGCGGAAAAAATATTTAAGGATTTGAGACCTCTCGAACAACGACCAGCTCTCGCCGCATCATGACAGTCAGTTTTCGACTTTCTCTACTGAGGTGCTCGTCCGGAAGAACCGGGACACAATCGCAGTAGTTCTCCCTGTGCTACCTTAGACGATATAGCAGAACGTAAGGCACCAAAACATGGCAGCCGGGCAAACCCAACTATTGACCCACGACATGATTCGGAGCTCATGCATATAATCCTATATGTTCGGGGTGCCACACTGTTGAAAGTGTTCGGACTTTTCTTGCCGTGTTATGGGGTACACTGAAGCCCCTGGTGAACTGAACGTACCAAAGTGTACGGGTGCAATTTGTAGCAAATAAGCAGCCAAGGAAAAACATAAAGAAAGTGTAATAATAAGATGACATTGTATATTTTTCCATTGTTATTTAAATAATACATCAAAGCGTATGTATACAAGTAGTGAGATAAGCAAAATAGGACTATTTGACATGTCCTAGCCAAGGGTAAGCTGCACATGGTATGTAAAACAGGTATAACGATCGTTATCAGAGACCACCTGGGCATTCCCTTATACGTCAAAGCTTCTTGCCTCCTTGGGTTTTCCTTCCCATGATGAGTGTGATAATCGGGCTACCTGAATGTGCTTCTGGAAAGTAGGGTCCTGAAAGAAAGAAAATGATGAAGGAATACGGGTCCTGCGGCGGTTGGGCCGCATTCTGGACCGCGTCATAGCCGTGCCTCCGCCTATGCCCATGGTATTTTGAGTGCGTAATTATGTACGCGCGGCACAAATTTTGCCACTTGACTGGGACTAAGACAGAGGCTGACTTGCTAGTCAAGCTCTGGACGTGTCGGACGATCCTGTTGCAGGGTACTCTACACTCGCTTGACGGTGTCCGGGGGCTTTATCGCCGGATTGGTGGTCTGCCTAAGAAGGCTGCTTTGTACTTCTGTTGCGAGGGCTGCAGTGTGCTCCTCCATACAGAGCGAGCATTCTGTGTTTCCATTTAGTTATAACCCCGCGAGGTCCTGGCATCTTGAGCTTGAGGGATGCGTAGTGCGGTACCGCATTGAATCGAGCAAATGCGGTTCGTCCTAGTAGGGCATGATAACCACTACGGAAGGGGACGATGTCGAAGATTAACTGCTCGCTTCGGAAGTTGTCCGGAGATCCGAAGACTACTTCCAGTGTGATTGAGCCCGTACAACAGGCCTATACACCTGGTATTACACCTTTCAAGGTGGTTTTGGTGGGTTTGATCCTTGAGGGATCGATGCCCATTTTGCACACTGTATCCTGATAAAGCAGGTTTAGGCTGCTGCCACCGTCCATAAGGACTCGTGTGAGGTGAAATCCGTCAATGATGGGGTCAAGAACCAATGCGGCAGAACCGCCATGATAGATACTGGTAGGATGGTCCCTGCGATCGAAAGTGATCGGACAAGAAGACCATGGGTTGAACTTTGGGGCGACTGGCTCCATCGCGTAGACGTCCCTTAGTGCACGCTTCCGTTCCTGCTTGGGGATGTGGGTTGCATCTATCATGTTCACCGTTTTCACTTGGGGAGGAAAGTTCTTTTGCCCTCTTGTGTTTGGCGGCCGGGACTCCTCGTCGTCATTGCTATGCAGCCCCTTTTCCTTGTTTTCGGCAGTCACCTTGACGGCCTGTTTGAACACCCAGCATTCTCTGTTGGTGTGGTTGGCTGGTTTATTGGGGGTGCCGTGAATTTGACACGAGCGATCGAGTATGCGGTCCAGACTGGACGGGCCCGGATTGTTTCTTTTAAATAGCTTTTTCCGCTGACCGGACTTAGAGCCACTGAATCCGGCATTGACTACCGTGTCTTCGATGTTATCGCCATTGTTGTGACGCTTATGTCTGTTGCGTCGTGGCTTTCCATTGCTATCTCGGGCATCTGAAGTGCCAGGATTTCTTGGTATGATGTTACTACGAGCTAGCCACTTGTCCTCGCTCGCACAAAAGCGGGTCATGAGTGTCGTGAGGGCTGCAATGGACTTCAGTTTCTCTTGGCCGAGGTGTCGGGCGAGCCACACGTCGCGGATGTTATGCTTAAAGGCCGCTAGGGCTTCAGCATCCGGACAGTCGACGATTTGGTTATTTTTAGTGAGGAACCGAGTCCAGAATTTCCTGGTTGACTCTCCGGGCTGTTGGGTTATGTGACTTAGGTCATCAACATCCGGTGGTCGCACATAAGTGCCCTGGAAGTTGTCGAGGAATGCGTCTTCCAGGTTCTCCCAGCTGCCAATGGAGTTTACCAGCAAGCTATTCAGCCAATGCCGAGCCAGTCCTTTGAGCTTAAGTGGGTTGTATTTGATGGCATGTAGATCACCGCCGCAGGCCATATGAATGTGGAGAACGAAATCTTCAATCCATACCGTGGGGTCTGTTGTACCATCATATGATTCAATGTTTACAGGTTTAAACCCTTCTGGGAATTCATGATCCATTACTTCATCAGTGAAGCATAGGGGGTGTGCGGCGCCTCTGTGTCGGGCTACATCATGACGCAGTTCAAATGAGTCTGGTTTGTTGTATTCGTCCCAACCGGACTTGATTTTAGTGTATCCGGTGTGACGGTCGTCGTCACGTGTTGGGGCGCGCCCCCGCGATCCATAGATCGATCTTGACTGCCCTGCTTTGTTTTTCAATACATCTCACAGGTCCTGCGTGTAGCCTCGGGCCTTCGTATTTTTGCTTGTTTGGTGACGAGGTGCGGGCTGGTGTTCGGGCTGATACAACGCTTTGTCTCGGCCACGAGGTGGCCCGTCAGCCACATCGTGCGCTGGTAGTGTGGGCTTTAATGCCTCCTCCTCGAGCTGAGGTAACAACCTACGCTATGGGTAACTTTTGGTTGGGCGCTCGAGTCCGTATTCCTCGGCTGCTAGGACCTCAGTCCATCTATCTGTTAGCAGATCTTGATCAGCTTGAAGCTGGTGTTGTTTCCTCTTCAGGCTTTTTGTAGTGGCTATAAGCCGGCGCTTGAAGCGCTCCTCCGCGACGGGGTCCTCAGGCACGATGAATTCTTTGTCTCCAAGGCTCACTTCATCTCCGGAGAGGGGCATGTAATTGTCATCCTCTGATTCTCCATCTTGCCTGTTCCTTAGGGCTAGCTTCCCCATCCTCCTGCACGGCCTGCTCGAAGCCTGGCTGGGCGGGATAGTTTTCGTCTTCGGCACCATCCGGATTTCTATCATCTCTTGTGCCGGTATCGCTATTTTTGCTATGGCGGGGCTTAGGGCGGCACTGATGACGCCTGTGCTTAGATTGCTTCTCCAAGGGGTTATCCTATGTTGCCGCATCGTCATTGCTTTCTTTGGGGGTGTCCAACATTTATATAGCATATGATGAGGTGGCTGTCCAGCGCCCTGTGGGCGGTGATTCCTGTTCATCTCCTGCATCGCCGTCCATACCGTTGATGTCATCGGAGTCGAAGTCAAGCACGTCGGTTAAGTCATCGACAGTGGCTATTAAGTGGGTGGTGGGTGGGGAACGAATTTCTTCGTCGTCCGCTTCCCACTCAAGCCAGACATAGTTCTGCCAGGAGTCTCCTGATAGAGAGAGAGACCTCAATGAATTTAGCATGTCGCCCAAGGGTGAGTGCTGGAAGATATCCGCGGAGGTAAACTCCATGATCGGTGCACAATCGGATTCGGTAGGCACAGACGCACGCGGTTCGGAGCCTATGGCCGGATACGAGTCCGGGGGTCCGATGACACACATCTCTTTGGAGGTGAAGTCTTTGTTCGGCTCAATCGCCGATGGATATGCGGCCTCCGTGGCAGGGTCCATCCACCCGTCCTCGGATGGCACAATCTGCTCCAGATTAAGGGCCGAGGCCGCCGCAGGTGCGATCTTCTAAACACCGTCCAATGGCAGATCTAAGTCATGCTCGTCGTGACTGTCCGGCGCTCCTGACATGGGCTCAAATCCGTCGGAGATCAAGTCTCCACAGATGTCGGTAGTGTAGTTCAAGTTTTCAAACCTAACCTGATGGCCAGGGGCGTAGCTATCGATCTGCTCCAGATGGCCAAGCGAGTTGGCCCGCAGGACGAAGCCACTGAATATGAAGATCTGTCCGGAGAGGAAAACCTCACCCTGGACTGCATCGTTCCTGGTGATTGAAGGATCCATCAAGCATTATGGCGACGACACAGTGGAACTCTCAATGAAAGCATGAACGTCGGTGTCAAAACCGGCGGATCTCGGGTAGGGGGTCCCGAACAGTGCGTCTAAGGCTAATGGTAACAGGAGGTGGGGGACACGATGTTTACCCAGGTTCAAGCCCTCTCGATAGAGGTAATACCCTACTTCCTGCTTGATTGATCTTGATAATATGAGTATTACAAGAGTTGATCTACCACGAGGTCGTAGAGGCTAAACCCTAGAAGCTAGCCTATGGTTATGATTGTTTGTTGTCCTACGGACTAAACCCTCCGGTTTATATAGACACTGGAGGGGGATAGAGTTACATAGAGTCGGTTACAGAGAAGCAGATCTACATATTCACCACACATAACCCAGACTCTCGCAGATTGTACCCCTACCCAGTTGGACAGAGAACCATCTACACCCCTTCTAACCCCAACCCCGGCAGATAGTAACCCAGTTCCAGTTGACACATCACCGTCTCCACCACAGAGCACCCAAACATGAGCAGTTAGTAAGAGAACTGCAGTGCACAAAGCACGAGGACCACTACTCCGAATCCCAACTCAACGCTTAAAGGAGAAGAAGATTTGTTCTCAGGTCGGGTTCTGTAGGTATGGTTCATAATCCTTTGCTCTTGCATTACTGTATTTACTCATACCAACTATTTTCAAATTTCAAGGATGGAATTGAATCTCTAATGGCGCAACAGGTATGTTTTAAACCTGTTTCTTTAACTGGTTTGTTGTTGTAACCTGCTCTATGTTGATTTTAGTTTCAATTGAATAAACAGGTATGTTCTCATGTCATGCACATTACAAGTGTTTTTATTGCTCTATAGTTTCCCACACTTATATTCTGTCTATTCTGCTTTGTCTTGAACAAATATTATTTGAACTGTGTCTCTATCTTGATTTGGCAACAAAAACTAGAATGATATAGTTCATAAAGTGACCATGGTACATAGATATATGTTTGTTTCATGCTGTTATTCTGTCCACTTTACTACTGAACTCATTTACGAAAATGAGTTTCATATACAACATGGTAAACCTGTGACGTGTCTGCTTGTTTCTCTTTTAGAATACGGACAAAATATTGGAGAACAGTACCGCGTTACGCAATGGTAAAGGAAGTAATGCAGATAAGGTTCAAGATACTGAGACATCCCTGTTGGTCTCCAAGAAAGTTGATAAAAACTATCTTGACGACAGTGAGAGAACCCAAAAGTCATGTCTTGATGTAGTGTTCGAGTTACTGGCCACTACTGCTGGCACAAGCTCTTCGAACTCGCTGCCTGAATCAGTTCACCTTCTCGAGTCTCAAATTCAAGTTTAAAGACATCGATCAGATGTGCTACGATAGGAAGATGAAGGACTGAGGAAGTCCCTGCAGAATTCAGATGCATATTTCCTGGTGCAACAGCAAGCGCTAGAGGATTTAAGCGCCAAACAAGAGAAAGTTAATAAGCTTGCTAAGCATCTAGCCAACATTATGGGTACCCAGGATATTGTTTCTTGAGATCTTCTGAAGTGGTTTTAGTTCTGGATTTGTTTTGGTGCGGCGTTTATTTGCGCTGGTCGCCAACTTTGACAACGAGCGTATATGATATGCTGCTTTGTTCCCTATATTTGCACTGGTGGCGAACTTTGATGCCCAGTGGATGTAATATGTGTAATAGCCATGATAGCCTAGCGTTAGTTGCTTGCTTATTTATTTCCTTGTTGTCTTGTTTATTTGTTTGCTTATAGTCATTGCAGTCATCTTCCGCGGTTTGCTAGTGGCTGCAATAACCTATTTTTTAAAACTAGGCCACAATAACCATGGGCTAATATTTACTGTAGTGACAATGGGCCTCCTACGGGCCATAGAAACAGTGGGCCTTCTACGGGCCGTAGAAACAATGGGCCTTCTATGGGTCGTAGAAACAATGGGCCTTCTACGGGTCGTACCATCAATGGGCCTTATACGGGCCGTATGATCGATTGGCCAAACATGGGCCAATAACAGACCACCTTATGGCCGTAGACGGGATAGAGTTGGAATTGTCCGTTCATGGGCCAACCATAATGGGCCATCGTTAATAGGCCGTATTTGATGACGCTATGAAAATGGCCCAACGTATTAACGGACCACAAATGGGTTGACTGTAACCACGGGCTAAATTTGGCCCACAAGTAAAAAATGATAGTAAAGGGCTTATACGTCCATTTTGCATCATGCTTTTATATCGATATTTATTGCATTATGGGCTGTTATTACATGTTATGTTACAATATTTACAGCTATTCTCTCTTATTTTATAAGGTTTGTCATGAAAAGGGAGAATGCCGGTAGCTGGAATTCTAGCTGGAAAAGGAGCAAACATTGTAAACCTATTCTGCACAACTCCAAAAGCCTTGCAACTCCACAAAAGTAACTTTTTGAATTAATAAGAATTATTGAGCGAAGAAAATACCAGAGGGGGCCCACACCCTGGCCAGGAGGGTCGGGGGCGCCCCCCACCCCTAATGTGCGCGCCCCTTGTCTCCTGGGCCCCCTGGAGGCCCTCCGGTGCCCATCTTCTGCTATATGAAGGCTTTTACCCTGGAAAAAAATAGGGAGCAAGCTTACGGGACGAAACTCCGCCGCCACGAGGAGGAACCTTGGCGGAACCAATCTAGGGCTCCGGCGGAGCTGTTTTGCCAAGGAAACTTCCCTCCGAGAGGGGGGAATCATCACCATCGTCATCACCAACGATCCTCTCATCAGCAAGGGGTCAATCTCCATCAACATCTTCACCAGCACCATCTCCTCTCAAAACCCTAGTTCATCTCTTGTATCCAATCTTGTATCAAAACCACAAATTGGTACATGTGGGTTGCTAGTAGTGTCGATTACTCCTTGTAGTTGATGCTAATTGGTTTACTTGGTGGAAGATCATATGTTCAGATCCTTAATGCATATTAATAATCCTCTGATCATGAACATGAATATGCTTTGTGAGTAGTTACATTTGTTCTTGAGGACATGGGTGAAGTCTTGCTATTAGTAGTCATGTGAATTTGGTATTCGTTCGATATTTTTATGAGATGTATATTGTCTGTCGTCTAGTCGTGTTATGTGAACGTCGACTACATGGCACTTCACCATTATTTGGGCCTAGAGGAAGGCATTGGGAAGTAATAAGTAGATGATGGGTTGCTAGAGTGACAGAAGCTTAAACCCTAGTTTATGCGTTGCTTCGTAAGGGGCTGATTTGGATCCACTAGTTTCATGCTATGGTTAGGTTTACCTTAATACTTCTTTTGTAGTTGCGGATGCTTGCAATAGGGGTTAATCATAAGTGGGATACTTGTCCAAGAAAGGGCAGTACCCAAGCACCGGTCCACCCACATATCAAATTATCAAAGTTCCGAACGTGAATCATATGAGTGTGATGAAAACTAGCTTGACGATAATTCCCATGTGTCCTTGGGAGCGCTTTTCTCATTATAAGAAATTGTCCAGGCTTGTCCTTTGCTACAAAAAGGATTGGGCCACCTTGCTTCACTTTAGTTACTTTCATTGCGTGTTACCTGTTACAAATTACCTTATCACAAAACTATCAGTTACCTACAATCTCAGTGCTTGCAAAGAATACCTTACTGAAAACCGCATGTCATTTCCTTCTGCTCCTCGTTGGGTTTGACAGTCTTACTTATCGAAAGGACTACGATAGATCCCCTATACTTGTGGGTCATCAAGACTCTTTTCTAGCTCCGTTGCCGGGGAGTGAAGCGCCTTTGGTGAGTGGAACTTGGTAAGAAAATATTTATATAGTGTGCTGAAATTTTCTGTCACTTGTTACTATGGAAATTAATCCTTTGAGGGGCTTGTTCGGGGTATCTTCGCCCCGACCAGTAGAGCAAAGAGTTGCTCCTCAACCTACTGAACCTACTGAAAATGTTTACTTTGAGATTCCTTCGGGTATGATAGAGAAACTGCTAGCTAATCCATTTGCAGGAGATGGAACATAGCATCCCGATTTACACCTTATCTTTGTGGATGAAGTTTGTGGATTATTTAAGCTTGCAGGTATTCCCGATGATGTTGTTAAGAGGAAGGTTTTCCCTTTATCTTTGAAGGGAGACGAATTGACATGGTATAGGCTATGTGATGATACGGGATCTTGGAACTATAAACGATTGAAATTGGAATTTCACCAGAAGTTCTATCCTATGCATCTTGTTCATTGTGATCGTAATTACATATATAATTTCTGGCCTCACGAAGGAGAAAGCATCGCTCAATCTTGGGGGAGGCTTAAGTCAATGTTATATTAATGGCCCAATCATGAGCTCTCAAGAGAAATGATTATCCAAATTTTTTATGCTCGGCTTTCTCTCAATGATTGCACCATGCTCGATACTTCCTGTGTTGGTTCTTATATGCTGAAGACTACTAAATTCAAGTGGGATTTATTGGAAAGAACTAAACGCAACTCTGAAGATTGGGGTTCCGACGATGGTAAGGAGTCAGGTATGACACCTAAGTTTGATTGTGTTAAATCTTTTATGGATACCAATGCTTTTTGTGGATTTAGCGCTAAATATGGACTTGACTCTGACACTATAGGAATCGGCTACTTTGCTGTCTGCCACGGCGGACGGCAAAGGTCTTTGCCGTCCGCTGCGGACGGCAACAGGCTCCGGCAACCTAAGATCCGGCAAAGAGCTACTTTGCCGTCTGCTTTTGGCGGCTGACGGCAAAGGAGCCTTTGCCATCAGCAGCGGACGGCAAAGAAAGCAGACGACAAAATTTGCGTTGTTAGTCCGTTAGGTGGCTAACGGCAAGCCTTTGTCGTTCGCCGTATGATGTCAGCTAGACGTCACTACACGGCAGGCCTTTGCCGTCTGCCACTGAAGGCAAAATTGTATACTCTTTGTCGTCTGCCACTGTAGGCAAACTGACCAAATGGTTCAGCTCCTAGGAAGCACAGTTGGCTGTCACATGGCTTCTTTGCTGTCCGCGGCTGACGGCAAAGAGCCCGTTGCCGTCGGTGGCAGACGGCAACGAGCCTTTATATTGGCTCTTTTTTTCTGTTTTTTTAAATCCAAAAAATTTCACAGTAAATATATATGACATATATAGATATATTTCACAAGGATATTTAAGAACAAACATATCACATATCCAGCACATAAGCTTCATCGTACATACATATATAGTTCCATCCATTCATACATAGCAAGTTGCACATACACATAAGTTGCAACCATTAGGAAGTTGCACATACATATTACAATGCAAAGTTTCATCAAGATAGCAAGTTCCATCGTAGCAAGCTAGAAGAATACTAGAAGAGAATGAAATAAAAAACAAGCACTCCATCATAGCAAGCTAGCTTCCGAGAAGTGAATGAAATCTAAAAAATGGCAAGTAAGAAAGTTAGGAAAAGGTGACTAGAAGAAGAAGATTAGAAGAAGAAGCACGCCATCGTTTGTGAGGTAACTTAGGTGAAATGGATCGTTTATGAGCTAACTTAGGTAAAATACATCATTTTAGAGCTAACGTAGGTAAGATGGGTCTTTTTGGAGCTAACGTGGGTAAAATGGGTCATTTTGGAGCTAACGTAGGTAAAATGGGTCATGTTGGAGCTAACGTAGGTAAAATGGGTCATGTTGGAGCTAACGTAGGTAAAATGGGTCATTTTAGAGCTAACGTAGGTAAAATGGGTCATTTTAGAGCTAACATAGGTAAAATGGATCATTTTGGAGATAATATACGTAAAATGGATCATTTTGGAGATAATCTAGGTAAAATGGGTAATTTTAAAGCTAACTTGGGTAAAATGGATCATTTATGAGCTAACTAAGGTAAAATGGCTCATTTTAGAGCTAACTTAGGTAAAATGGATCGTTTATGAGCTAACTAAGCTAATTATGCCTTTTTTTACATAAGTAAGCTAAGTTCATGTCATTATTGAGCAAACCTAGTTAACTAAGCATATTATGCCATTTTTTACATAAGTAAACCTAATTATGCCATTTTTTACATAAGTTCGTGCCAGTAGCTGGAGAAGGATCATGTGATGCTTGTCTGGAGTTACGCTGCACCAAAGATCATTTCCAATGTTTCGTTAGCTTGATGACACTCAAATGGTAAGACTAACGTCCATTCAAATTAAACTCACCGTGTTCTCAGGAGCAATCTCTAGATCAATGGCTATGGAGCCACGGGACCTCCCGCCACCAGATATCATCACCTGCTCTGGATCAATGGGAATCTGGCTCGTGTTAAAGTCCTCCCCTTTCCTAGCCTTCCCCTTGACTTTCTTGTAAGACGCAGTGTGGTCCATGGCATACAGGTCGTACCCCTCTGGCACCTTATCCGTCTTATTGTAGCATGCCTGAAAGAGAGAAACAAAGTAAATTAGTAATTAAAGGGCTCAAGCTAGCATGATGAATGAATTGCATTAATCATGAAGCAAACCACATACCCAGTTCCGCCCGAATTGATATAAGCTGGAGCTACCTTGATAGTGTGGCACACCTTCAATTTGGGCACGTTTGTCCTTGGCCTCAGTCGGCTCCCCTTCCATCTTTCAACACCTGCCATGACAAAGAGTAAACGAAATTAGTACAACATAAAAAAATACTGACATGAATAATAATATGTATATCACTTAATTGTATCATCATCAAGTACAACATAAAAAAATTGATTATCTGACACTACTAATAATCTCGATCAGTATCATCAATAAATGCATAATCATCATCATCACTATAATCAATGACGGGCTCATAGGGTTCAGTGGCATCAACATGTGGAAGGCCACCTTGACATAATCGGTCAAGCATTGACAGGTCATCCGGAGCAGTAATCTCTTCTTGTTCCGGCTCTTCTTGTTCCTCCTCTGGGGTGATGTCGGATTCACTGTCGCTGTCTACTTCAATGTTTTGGGGTGAAGTATAGCGGTTCTTCAAACGCTTTTTGGAAAGACGTGTCTCTTGGAAGAATTCTCCTTCATATGTGTCTGGGTTAATGTGAGGTTCATAATCCTCTTCCTTTGGGGGAGAAAGTCTAGCATGTGGCGGGACTTCATAAACGACATCCCAACCTTTCAGATTTGGATTAGTTTGGCAGGCCCACGGTAGATAGAATACTTGGGTCGCCTGTTGAGCCGTAATATAGACATCAAGAACATCTAAATGGGTGCTTTGGTTGATTTCAATTAGCCCTATATGTTCATGAGTCCTTCTAGTCTCCGTCGGTTGAAACCAATAACATTTAAAGACTGCGACATTCGGTGGGTTTTCACCATAGAATAGAAGTTCATAAATTGCTTCAACTCTCCCATAATACTCGGTACCTCCTTCGCCGATAGCAGATACACAACAATTTGTAGACTTTCGGTCGGCCATAGATAGCTCATAGGTACGAAAGTGATACCCGTTGATGTCGTATTTGTCAAATAAACAGACCTTATAGTCAAAACCATTAGCGACTTGTCTCAATTCGGCGTCCATAGACTCTGAATTAGCCTACAAGTTTAATATGAAAGGATTGTTGCATTATGCATAAATTAGTGAATGACATGAAATTCTCTAATAGAAATTACCATTGGTTTGAACCAAGAGATGAAACCAGGATAGCCGCCTCCTTGCTTTGCGAGAAGCTCATACTCTTCGACGGAATCCTTTTGGATCACCGCTCCATACGAGAATATGGCGACGTATCGACTGTATGAAATATCCAGGAATAAGAGCAGTTCAAAGGAAATAGAAGTTGCCAAACAATGTACCGAGAACTTACTCGATGTCCGGCCACACTTCTATCAGGTTGTTGAAGATATACAACGAAATGGTCCGCCATTCTTCGTTATCCAAAGATACTGCATTTGAAACACTGGCTGGTGCGAGATTCCCTTTGAATAGGCTGAGGTTGGATCCAGTGTGCTGTCACGAAGTTTGCCGCCTCCTCAGTGATGAATGCCTCAGCCATCGATGCTTCAGTTTACGTTTATTTTTACATTTTTCTCGAAGCATCTTCTGCATCCTCTGAGTTGGGTAGCACCAACGATTTTGCATGGGCCCCCCCAATCTTGCCTCGGTCGGGAGATGCAAAATCAAATGCTGCATTGGATTAAAGAAGCCCGATGGAAAGATCTTCTCTAACTTGCAGATCAACTCCGGCGCCAACTCTTCCATTTCTTCTAGCACGCCAGGCGATAGTTTTTTCTCACAAAGAACACGGAAGAAATAGCTGTGTTCTGCTAGTACTAGCCATTCATCCTCAGGGATGAAGCCACGCAACATCACCGGCATTACCCGCTCAATCCATATGAGCCAATCATGACTCTTGAGACCAAATATCTTCAATTATCAAGACTCGCTCCCCTATTTAGATTCGCTGCATACCCATCGGGGAACATCAACTACATTTTCACCCACAAGATAATTTCCCTCATAGCTGGCCTTCCAAGATTGAACCATGCCTTTGGCTTCGTCCAGTTCTGCTTTCCTTTCGGTTCTTTCATGTTTTGTAACGGCCTAGTACATAGCGCCTCCAGATCGACTCTAGCCTTAGTATTATCCTTTGACTTCCCATATATGCCGAACAATGTACCAAAAAGTGCCTCGACGATATTTTTCTCAGTGTGCATCACGTCGATGTTGTGTGGGCAAAGGAGGTCTTTGAAGTAAGGCAGATCCCATAAGCATGTTTTGTGAGTCCAGGCGTGCTTAGAATTATACCCCTTGAAGTACCCTGGACGCTCTGGATCTAGCTCGAGAGCGTTTAACTGATCCAGGGTCTGTTAGCCTGTCAACGCAGGTGGTGCAGAGTTTTTGACAACTCTACCTCTAATCAAGTTCTTCTTGTCTTTCCTGAACTTATGGCGAGGATCCAGGAACTGTCTATGAATGTCGAAGCAAGAAAACTTGCGACCGGCCTGAAGCCAATGAAACTCAAGAGCTCCCTTGCATGTGGGGCATGGGAACCTTCCATGCACACACCAGCCAACGAATAACACATACGCCGGCAAGTCATGCGTCGAGTACATGTACCAGACACGCATTATGAAGTTTCGTTTGCTATATGCGTCGTATGTCTTGAACCCATTATCCCAGGCTTCTTCCAATTCGTCCTTAAGCGGCTGCATGTACACATTCATATTTTTCCCCGGATAGTTGGGCCCTGGAATTATCAACGTCAGGAAAATGTTCTTTCTTTGCATAATCTGTCCAGGGGGGAGATTGAGTGGAAAGACAAATACGGGCCAACAACTGTATTGGGCTGCCGTCATACCAAACACACTGAACCCATCCATGCTGATGCCGACTCGAGGATGCCTCGGATCATCCGCTTTGTCAGCATGTAATTCATCAAACTTTTTCCATGCAACACCATCCGATGTGTGTACCATCATCAGATTCCCATCTGCATCTAGTTCGATTCTTTTGCCTGTTTTGTGCCATGTCTTCTGTCTGGCCGTATCCTCGACCATGAAAAGACGTTGAAGTCTTGGTACGATTGGCATATACCAAAGAACACTAACGGGGATTTTGGTCTGTGTCTTCTCACCCATACCGTTGTCTACCAAAATATACCTGGAAGAATTGCAAATGGGACAATAGTTCAAGTCCACATAGTCAAGCCTAAATAAGGCACATCCTTTCTCACAGGCATGTATCTTCTCATAGGGCATCTTCAGTGCACGGAGGATTTTGTCCGACTGGTACAGGTTTGCTGGCATTACATGGCCTTTGGGTAGAAAGCGTCCAAATACTGTCATAATTGCGTCGTAGCATTCTCTGCCCAAGTTGAATTGAGCCTTCAGAGCCATTACTTGTGAGATGGCATCCAGCTGACAAAGCTTAGTGTGCTCATGGAGCGGACGTTTTGAAGACTCCAACATTTCATTGAAGGCCTTTGCAAATTCCTCCATCTCCTCGTCTGAATCCCGAGCATCATCATAGTATTGCACCATGTTTTCCATCCCGGTACCATGCTCGTTGGTGCAACGAGGATCCACCTCAGCTCGGTCACGTTGGGCAGACTCACCATGAAATATCCACACCGTATAATCGGGTGTCAAACCACTCTTCTGCAGGTGTTTGCGCATTTCAGCCTCCGTCTTCTTTTCCCAATTGCCGCACAGGAAACAGGGGCACCAGGTTTTCCTTTGGCCATTTGCAAATGCGGCTTGCACAAACCCCTTGGTTTTTGTGAACCATTCAGCGCCCCATTTGTTCTGACCAGTGTGACTGGTATACATCCAAGCACGATCACTCATCTTGACTTTCAGAGCTACTGGACACACAACAATTATATATATAATTCACCATGTATATATTCATCAGTTGATCTACTTTGTCAATTTTATTACGTTCATGCAACCTACACTCTAATAGGTAATGATAGGTCCTAATCCCACCCGAGTATGTGTAGATTGGGTTCATTTTCCCATTCGATGCTCTGTATTCGACGCAAAATTTCGGCAGCACCTCCCCGATGTTCTCCTGATACACGTCTCTGCAATAAACAGAGAGGATGTGTACCCGGAGAACAACAAGGGAGGCACTGACGAAATTTATGATTCGGATACGGAGCAAAGCATATGGGAAAACGAACCCAATCTACACATACTCGGGCTGTCCATGGATAGCGTTGGACAATTCAAAAGAATCAAGGTTATAAATATGCAAATGCATGCATATTTATAACTATGACGCTTTCAAACGGGAGACACATATTGGTTACGCATACTGATGATTCAAGACACATATATAGCTAGCTATCAAATTTCATCGGCACGAACACCGGAATAGAGCAAATAATTAATGGGGGAGGAGGACATGTCATTTGTGCTCACCCACAAACGAAGGGGCAGAGCTCATCAAACACACGGCGAGGTCGTCGAACACCAAACCTCGCAGTGATGAAACAACTGCACATTTAAATCTACCCGATCAACACAATTATATATGATGTTTTTCATAACAAAATTGAAAAATATATGACCTAACTAATAATTCACAAATATATGACCCCGTCGGCCTCTGGAAGGCCAAAGAACACATTTTCGGGGGGTGTC
>NC_041393.1:632749325-632765750 GCF_002162155.2 Triticum dicoccoides | reverse complement strand
GGCAGGTGGGGTGGATGCGGAGGGGTGGTTGGGCGACGGTCCAAGCGGGTGCGGGAGCGGGGGTGGCATCGGGCGGCAGGGGTGGCGCCGGGAGGCGGGGCGGGGGCGGCGCCAGGCGGCGGGGGTGGTGGTGGGTGGGGATCTAGCTAGGGAGGGGCGTCGGGGAGGAGATAGGGAGATAAGAGAGAGTAACGGGCAGCCGGGGGTGGCGGCCGTTAGTTACTCTGCTCTTTGCCATCCGCCGCTCTTTGCCGTCCGCCTTTATCTCTCTTTGTCGTCTCCTAGCAAACAGCAAAGAGGTGGGGTGTTAAGTTTTTTCTAAACGGGCGGGGCGGTGGGGATCACCTCTCTCTTTGCCGTCAGCCAGCTGACGGCAAAGAACCGGCCGATGGCAAAGAGCTTCTTTGCAGTCTGTCGTTTCTTTGCCGTCTGCTTTTCGGTAGCTGATGGCAAAGAGCTTCATTGCCGTCCGCTATCGAACAGCAAACAGCTGGCAGATGGCAAAGTAGTTGATTCCAGTAGTGTGAAATAGTAGCTTCTTTCTGTGAATCTTTTGCTTCTCACGTTGATCTCCCTAAGGAGAAGTGGTTTAAATATAATCCTCCCATTGAAAAAATTAGTTGCACCTATTACAGTTGAAGAAAAGACTATCACTTATAATGATCCTATTGTTCCTACTACTTATGTTGAGAAACCACCTTTTCCTGTTAGGATAAAGGATCATGCTAAAGCTTCAACTGTGGTTCGTAAGAGTAATACTAGAACATATACACCTCCTAAGCAAATTAAAGTTGAACCTAGTATTGCTATGGTTAAAGATCTCTTGGATGATAATATAGATGGGCATGTTATTTACTTCTGTGGTGAAACTACTAATATTGCTAGGCCAGATGCAAAGATACATAGACCTTTTGTAGGCATGTCTGTTATTTCTGTTAAAATAGAAGATCATTGTTATCATGGCTTGTATGATATGGGTGCTAGTGCTAGTGCAATACATTTTTCCTTATATAAAGAAATTATGCATGATATTGCACCCGCTGAGTTAGAAGATATTGATGTTACAATTAAGCTTGCCAATAGAGATACTATTAAGCCATTTGGGATTGTTAGAGATATTGAAGTCTTGTGTGGGAAAGTTAAATATCCTGCTGATTTTCTTGTTCTTGGTTCCCCACAAGATGACTTTTGTCCCATTATATTTGGCAGGCCCTTCTTGAATACTGTTAACGCTAGGATTGATTGCAAAAAGGATGTTGTTACGATTGGCTTAGGGGATATGTCTCCTGAGTTTAATTTCGCTAAATTTCATAGACAACCCCGTGATAAAGAATTGCCTAGTAAGGATGAAATTATTGGTCTTGCTTCTATTGTCATACCTCCTATTGATCCGTTAGAACAATATTTGCTAGACCATGAAAATGATATGTTTATGAAGGAAAGAAGGGAGATAGATGAAGTATTCCTTCAACAGGGTCCTATTCTGAAACACAACTTACCTGTTGAAATCCTAGGGGATCCCCCTCCACCCAAGGGTGACCCCATGTTTGAGCTGAAACCTTTACCTAATAATCCTAAGTATGCTTATCTTGATGAAAAGAAGATATATCGTATCATTATTAGTGCTAACCTTTCAGAGCAAGAAGAGGAAAGATTATTGAAAACTCTGAAGAAGCACCGAGCTGCTATTGGATATACTCTGGATGATCTTAAGGGCATTAGTCCCACTCTATGCCAACACAAAATAAAATTGCAGAAAGATGCCAAACCAGTTAGAGACCCTCAATGACGGTTAAATCCTAAAATTAAATAAGTGGTAAGGAAGGAGATACTAAAACTCCTTGAGGCAGGTATAATTTAACCCATTGCTGATAGTGATTGGGTAAGCCCTGTCCATTGTGTTCCTAAGAAAGGAGGTATTACTGTCGTTCCAAATGATAAAGATGAATTGATCCTGCAGAGAATTATTACAGGTTAGGATGGTAATTGATTTCCGTAAATTAAATAAAGCTACTAAAAATATCATTACCCTTTACCTTTTATTGATCAAATGCTAGAAAGACTATCCAAACATACACATTTCTGCTTTCTAGATGGTTATTCTGGTTTCTCTCAAATACCTGTGTCAGCGGAGGATCAATCAAAAACTACTTTTACTTTCCCTTTCAGTACTTTTTCTTATAGACGTATGCCTTTTAGTTTATGTAATGCACCTGCTACCTTTCAAAGATGCATGATCACTATATTCTCTGACTTTTGTGAAAAGATTTGTGAGATATTCATGGATGACTTCTCCGTTTATGGATCCTCTTTTGATGATTGCTTTAGCAACCTTGATCAAGTTTTGCAGAGATGTGAAGACACTAGTCTCGTCTTGAATTGGGAAAAGTGCCACTTTATGGTTAATGAAGGCATCGTCTTGGGGCATAAAATTTCTGAAAGAGGTATCGAAGTTGATAAAGTTAAAGTTGATGCTATTGAAAAGATGCCATGTCCCAAGGACATAAAAGGTATAAGAAGTTTCCTTGGTCATGACGGTTTTTATAGGAGGTTCATTAAGGACTTTTCTAAAATATCTAGGCCTCTGACTAATTTTTGCAAAAAGATATTCCTTTTGTCTTTGATGATGATTGTGTAGAAGCATTAGAAATACTTAAGAAAGCTTTGATTACTGCACCTATTGTCTAGGCACCTGATTGGAATTTACCCTTTGAAACTATGTGTGATGCTAGCGATTATGCTGTAGGTGTTGTTCTAGGGCAAAGAGTTGATAAGAAATTAAAGTTATCCGGTATGCAAGTAAAACTCTTGATACCGCCCAGAGAAATTATGCTACTACTGAAAAAGAATTCTTAGCAGTTGTATTTGCTTATGATAAGCCTAGACTTATTAGATGGGTTCTCTTGCTCCAAGAATTTGATTTGCATATTATTGATAGAAAGGGAGCTGAGAACCCCGTTGCAGACAACTTGTCTAGGCTAGAGAATGTTCTTGATGACCCACTACCTATTGATGATAGCTTTCCTAATGAACAATTAGCGGTCATTAATGCTTCTCGTACTGCTCCATGGTATGCTGATTATGCTAATTACATTGTTGCTAAATTTATACCACCTAGTTTCACATACCAGCAAAAGAAAAAGTTATTTTATGATTTAAGACATTACTTTTGGGGTGACCCACACCTTTATAAAGAAGGAGTAGATGGTGTTATTAGACGTTGTATACCTGAGCATGAATAGGAACAGATCCTACGCAAGTGTCACTCCGAACCATATGGAGGACACCACGTTGGAGATAGAACTGCACATAAGGTATTGCAATCCGGTATTTATTGGCCTACTCTCTTCAAAGATGCCCGTAAGTTTGTCTTGTCTTGTGATGAATGTCAAAGAATTGGTAATATTAGTAGACGTCAAGAAATGCCTATGAATTATTCTCTTGTAATTGAACCATTTGACATTTGGGGCTTTGATTATATGGGACCTTTTCCTGCCTCTAATGGATATACACATATTTTAGTTGTTGTTGGTTACGTTACTAAGTGGGTAGAAGCTATTCCAACTAGTAGTGATAATCATAACACTTCTATTAAGATGATTAAAGAAGTTATTTTTCTGAGGTTTCGAGTCCCTAGATATCTCATGACTGATGGTGGTTCACATTTTATTCATGGTGCTTTTCGTAAAATGCTTGCTAAGTATGATGTTAATCATAGAATTGCATCTCCTTATCACCCACAGTCTAGTGGTCAAGTAGAATTGAGCAATAGAGAGCTCAAATTAATTTTGCAAAAGACTGTTAATAGATCTAGAAGGAATTGGTCCAAGAAACTCGATGATGCATTATGGTCCTATAGAACTGCATATAAAAATCCTATGGGTATGTCTCCGTATAAGATGGTATATGGAAAAGCATGTCACTTACCTCTCGAACTTGAACATAAAGCATATTGGGCTATTGAAGAGCTCAATTATGACTTCAAACTTGCCGGTGAGAAGAGGTTATTTGATATTAGCTCACTCGATGAATGGAGAGCCCACGCATATGAGAATGCCAAGTTGTTCAAAGAAAAAGTTAAAAGATGGCATGACAAAAGAATACAAAAGCGTGAGTTTAACGTAGGTGATTATGTGTTGCTATTTTACTCTTGTTTAAGATTTTTTGCAAGAAAACTTCTCTCTAAGTGGGTAGGTCCTTATGTTATCGAGGAGGTCTACCGTTCCGGTGCCATAAAAATCAACAACTTCAAAGGCACAAACCCGAAGGTGGTGAACGGTCAAAGAATCAAACATTATATCTCAGGTAATTCTATCAATGTTGAAACTAATATAATTGAGACTGTAACACCGGAGGAGTATATAAGGGACACTTTCCAGAATGTTTAAGACTCCGAAAAGGAATAGGTATGTGGTACGGTAGGTAAACCGACTCCAAAACAATTCTAATGGCAATTTTTCTCAGTTTTGGAATATTTAAGAATTTTGGAAAGCAACAAGTAATCCGGGAAGGACACGAGGCCTCCACGAGGGTGGATGTCACGCCCACCCTTACTGGGCGTGCCCCCTATCTCATGGGCACCTCGTGTTCCTCCCGGACTCCGTTTTCTTACACGTTACTTCTTTTGGTCGGTAAAAATTCATATATAATCTCCCGAAGGTTTTGAACACCGTATCATGCAAAAATTTCTGTTTTCGTTTCGAGCTGTTTCTGCCGCAGATTAGAGCAATATGTCATCTCAGGATTCGGAGGGAGAAAGCTACGTGGTTGATTACCTTGCAGACCCTAAGGCCTACGGGGACTTGGATCATTGTGACTAGACCACTGAGGAAGAAGAAGACTACGAGCCTAAGGGAATGGAGGAGACTACCTCAGATGAAGATGAAGTCCGATTACCTCAACCTAGGGATATGCATGTGGAGTTTAAAACGTCAAGCCTCCCTGATAGAGCAACGAAACCAAAGATCGAGTTTATTCCTTTTCATCTCTTGATGGAAAACAAACAGGAACTATGCAAAAGGATATTAAGCCTTGAGCAGGAAATTGATAATCTAGGGGAGCAAAATTCCATCCTCAAGCGTAAATTGAGGAGAAAGCCTACATCACCAACAGCCCCATGAACACAACCTCCGAGGACATAATCACATGGGTATGGGCACTCCCCTTGGCAACTGCCAAGCTTGGGGTAGGTGCCCCGGTATCATATCACCATCACACTCCTATCTTTACCGTTTTACTTAGTTTGATTCTTTTAGTAATATCTTGATCTAGTAGATTAAAGTTTTGGTATTAATTAGTTTTGAGTTTTGCTTTGTGATCGCTCTATGTAATCGAGTCCGTGAGCTATCTATAACAAAGATTAGTATTGAGTCAAGGGCTTTGCTATCTTGCTATGATCTTGAGAAAATAGAAAGAAAAAAAAGAAATAAAAGAGTTCATATTAATCTTATGGATAGTAATGACTTCACATATAAAAGTATGAGGCATAAAAGTTGTTGAGGGTTGACAAACTTAGTTTTGGTCATCATTGCAATTAATAGGAAGTAATAAGGAAAGAGAGGTTTTCACATATAAATATACTATCTTGGACATCTTTTATAATTGTGAGCACTCATTAAGTATGACATGCTAAAGAGTTGATGTTGGACGAGGAAGACAATGTAATGGTTTATGTTTTCTCACATCTCAGTTAAAGTATATTGTCATGGATGTTTCAAACATGTTGAGCTTGCCTTTCCCCCTCATGCTAGCAAAAAATTCCTTGCACCAAGTAGAGATACTACTTGTGCTTCCAAATATCCTTAACCCAGTTTTGCCATGAGAGTCCACCATACCTACCTATGGATTGAGCAAGATCCTTCAAGTAAGTTGTCATGTTGCAAGCAATAAATATTGCTCTCTAAATATGTATGACTTATTAGTGCGGAGAAAATAATCTTTATACGATCGTGTGATATGGATGTAATAAAAGTGACGGACTTCATAATAAAGGTTCATATCATAAGTGGCAATATAAAGTGACGTCCTTTTGCATTAAGATTTTGTGCATCCAACCCTAAAAGCACATGACAACCTCTGCTTCCCTCTGCGAAGGGCCTATCTTTTACCTTATGTCTTTACTTTATGCAAGAGTCAAGGTGATCTTCACCTTTCCTTTTTTCATTTTATCCTTTGGCAAGCACCTCGTGTTGGAAAGATCCTGATACATATATCCAATTGGATGTAAGTTAGCATGAACTATTATTGTTGACATCACCCAAAGGTGAATACGCTGGGAGGCGAAACTATAAGCCCCTATCTTTCCCAGTGTCCAATTAAAACTCCATAACCATAAGTATTGCGTGAGTGTTAGCAATGTAGAAGACTATATGATAGTTGAGTATGTGGACTTGCTGAAAAGCTCTATTCTTGACTCTTTCTGATTTTCTGATAAATTGCAATTGCTTCAATGACTGAGATTATAGTTTGCTAGTTCTCAATAAAGTTTCCGTACCATACTTGACATTGTGAATAGATTGTTACTTGAGCATAAGAAATCATATGAAAAAATCTATATATGTTGTTGTTATAAGAATGATCATGATGCCCTCATGTCCGTATTTTATTTTTATCGACACCTCTATCTCTAAATATGTGGACATATTTTTCGATATCGGCTTCCGCTTAAGGACAAGCGAGGTCTAAGCTTGGGGGAGTTGATACGTCAATTTTGATCATGCTTTTATATCAATATTTATTGCATTATGGGATGTTATTACACGTTATGTTACAATACTTAAGGCTATTCTCTCTTATTTTACAAAGTTTATCATGAAGAGGGAGAATGTCGGCAGCTGGAATTCTAGCTGGAAAAGAGCAAATATTGGAAACGTATTCTGCACAGCTCCAAAAATCCTGAAACTCCACAGAAGTCAATTTTGGAATTAATAAGAATTATTGAGCGAAGAAAATACCAGAGGGGGCCCACACCCTGGCCAAGAGGGTGGGGGCGCCCCCCCTACTAGGCACGCCCCTGTCTCCTGGGCCCCATGGTGGCCCTCTTGTGCCCATCTTCTGCTATATGAAGGCTTTTACCCTGGAAAAAAAAATCAGAAGCAAGCTTACGAGACCAAATTCCCCCGCCACGAGGCGGAACCTTGGCGGAACCAATCTAGGGCTCCAGCGGAGCTGTTCTGCCGGGGAAACTTCCCTCCGGGGGGGGGGGGAATCATCACCATCGTCATCACCAACAATCCTCTCATCAGGAGGGGGTCAATCTCCATCAACATCTTCACCAGCACCATCTCCTCTCAAAACCCTAGTTCATCTCTTGTATCCAATCTTGTACCAAAACCACAAATTGGTACATGTGGGTTGCTAGTAGTGTTGATTACTCCTTGTAGTTGATGCTAATTGGTTTATTTGGTGGAAGATCATATGTTCAGATCCTTAATGCATATTAATACTCCTCTGATCATGAACATGAATATGCTTTGAGGGTAGTCACGTTTGTTCCTGAGGACATGGGTGAAGTCTTGCTATTTGTAGTCATGTGAATTTGGTATTTGTTCGATATTTTGATGAGATGTATGTTGTCTCTCCTCTAGTGGTGTTATGTGAACGTCGACTACATGACACTTCACCATTATTTGGGCCTAGAGGAAGGCACTGGGAAGTAATAAGTAGATAATGGGTTGCTAGAGTGATAGAAGCTTAAACCTTCGTTTATGCGTTGCTTCGTAAGGGGCTGATTTGGATCCACTAGTTTCATGCTATGGTTAGGTTTACCTTAATACTTCTTTTGTAGTTGCGGATGCTTGCAATAGAGGATAAACATAAGTGGGATGCTTGTCCAAGAAAGGGCAATACCCAAGCACCGGTCCACCCACATATCAAATTATCAAAGTACCTAACGTGAATCATATGAGCGTGATGAAAACTAGCTTGACGATAATTCCCATGTGTCCTCGGGAGCGCTTTTCTCATTATAATAAATTGTCCAGGCTTGTCCTTTGCTACAAAAAGGATTGGGCCACCTTGCTGCACTTTATTTACTTTCATTGCATGTTACCCATTACAAATTATCTTATCACAAAACTATTTGTTACCTACAATTTTAATGCTTGCAGAGAATACCTTATTGAAAACCGCTTGTCATTTCCTTCTGCTCCTCGTTGGGTTCGACACTCTTACTTATCGAAAGGACTATGATAGATCCCCTATACTTGTGGGTCATCAAGGGCCATAAGTAAACGAGTGCTGGAAATGAGCCCAAGAATAAATGGGCTCTGAGAAGGCCGAAAGATAACATGGGCTGGAAACGGCCCAGCGTTATAACCGGTCGTTAATGGGTATAAACTATAAAGTGATACACTGTTCATTACGGGCCAGTTTCACCACGGGCCGTTAATGGCTGTAAAGTGATACACTGTTCATTACGGGCCAGTTTCACCACGGGCTCTTAATGGGCCAAGAGGTACAGAGGGCCTCATATGGGCCGAAAGACGTCATGGGCCATACATGGGCCAGAAGTGAAAACGGGCTGGAATCATATTGGATGACCTAGATGACACTACTAGGCCTAATTCGTATAGGGCGCAACGGGCCTTGGGTTATCGGGTTGTAAATGGGCTATATGCGAATAGGCCTTTAACAGGCTTTCCATGGGCCGACCCGCCATCTTTTGACCAAGTCAAACGGGCCGGCCTTTTCACAGGAGTGGGCTTTTGTGGGACCGGGCTATGTGTCGACATATCATCGGCGCCTTCTGTCCAATGAGTGGATGATATATGTCCCAACGATGAGCCGACATGTGTTTCCTCCAGCCAATGATGATTTTACAAGTGCAAAATCCCCATTGGTCGGGGCTGTTAACGGGTTATCGGATCCAAACCCGACTTGATAGCTTAATGGCGTTCCGTTACGGTGGATGCCACGTGTCATTCACCCTTGACGAAAGCACTTCGGTGACGCGCGATTTATCGTCATGGAAGTGGACACTTCTGTGATGATAATTTTGGTAATGTCATGGAACACTTCTACGACAGCACAGGTATGACTATCTTGAGTCTGTCATAAAATCGTCATGGATGTACATGCATGACGATTAACGCGACCTACTGTGACAAACACGTATCATCATGGAAGTGTATTTTTTTGTAGTGAATAGTGATTACCGGTCTTGTTAACAATTGCCTAGGATAATTCCGCACACCGATCCATCATTATTCCACACTCGCTATTTATAATATTTAGTAATATATTCTAACTTTATGATAACAGCACCTACTTTTATATTTTAGCTCTCCGATATCATGCAATGTTATCCTCTTCATACCCACAACGTAGTTTTATTTCTCATATCTAGTTGGAAGCAAATGTTCCGTGTACATAGAGTCGTATCAGTGGCGGATAGGACTTGAGAGAATATTGGTCTTACCTTTAGCTCCTTGTGGTTTCGAAACTCCATACTTATAACTTCCACCTTTGGAAATTTCTATGCTGATTCCCTGCACTTGGGGATTATCAAGTTCTTTTCTGGCGCCATTGCCGGGGAGCAATAGAGCGGGGTTGATATTCTCGTGTGTTCTTGTTTGCTTTCTTCACTAAGTAGATTTTGTTTTTCCTTTTTGTTTCTCTTTAGTTGTGGGTGAAACATGCAAAAAAAATTAAAGAATGAAAATACAAAAAAAAAATTGCCTCTCATGCCTAAAAAGTTTTTCAAAAAGAGAAGTGATTGGAAAGTGATGCATTGAAGAAGTGAGGGTCGACCTTGAGAACTTGTGTTCGTGCTCACGGAAACAATGTAGATTTTTTCATGGAAGTTTCTCTGTAAATAATTACCCCCTTGTATATATCCATTGTACTATAAAAGAAGTGATGACTATATTGCTTGTTTACTATGTGCAGAACAAAAACAGAAACTTTGGCTGTAGCGTGTGATTTTACAAATTTTTTACTGGAAAGTCAAATGGGTCTGAAACTTTTTGCACATTACTTCTGTACAAATTGTTCAAATTTTAATATTTATTTAATAAATTTTTGAGTTACAGAAGTTTACTAAACTTCCAGATTACTACAGACTGTCCTCTTTTTGACAGATTCTGTTTTTCGCGTGTTGTTTCCTTATTTTGATGGATCTATGGCTAGTATCGGGGTTATGAACCATAGAGAAGTTGGAATAAAGTAGGTTTAACACCAATATAAAGAAAGAATGAGTTCATTACAGTACCTTAAAGTGGTAGCTTGCTTTATTACACTAACGGATCTCACAAAGTTTTTGTTAAAGTTTTGTGTGAATGAAATGCTCGAAGATCGAGGAGCTATCAATATGAGAAGAATAAAGAGAGGCAAGAGTTCAATCTTAGGGATGCCCAAGGCACCCCAAGGTTGGCATCCCATCTTTCTTCTTCAACAAATATCAGTATACCTTGGTTTTTGTTTTGTTCACATGGTTTGTGTCCTTTGTGTTTTTGTTTTTCCTTTAAGAACCATGCTAGTATGAGATAGCCCTTCATTGATTTATAGAATACTTAATGTGCTTCAATTATATCTTTTAAGTATGATTTTATAGAATTGCTCTTTGTTCTTCACTTAAATCTTTTGAGTATGGTTTTATAAAATGCTTCGTGTGCTTCACTTACATATTTTGAGCTTGGATATTGGTTAGTCTATATTAATTGTATAATGCTCCATGAACTTCACTTATATATTTTGGAGTATGAATAATACTAGCATATAAAGTGGGTTTGGAAGAGTGTCAACTTTAGGAATTAGTGATCCCACTATTCCGAATGAGAAGAATTTTGCTTATGTGGAGAGTAGAAAATTTTCTATGCTTGTAGATCATGAAAAGAATGCATTATGTGGTGGTTATATTGTTGAATTCGTTCATGATGCTACTGAAAATTATTATGAGGGAGGAATATATGCTTGTAGGAGTTGTGATAATATTAAGTTTCCTCTCTATGTGCTTAAATTTTCAAGTTATACTTGTTTTGCTTTCCTATGCTAGTTGATTCTTGTTCCTATGAATTATGTGTTCACAAAATCCCTAAGCATAGGAAGTGGGTTAGATTCAATTGTGCTAGTCATATTCGTCATCATGCTCTCTTTATGTTTCAATTCTTTTCTTTTATGTCAGCATCATTGAAATCATCATGCCTAGCTAAAAGGCATTAAAGAAAACCGCTTGTTGGGAGACAACCCAATATTTACCCTTACTATTTTTGTGTGCTTACATGATTATTATACTGTAGTAATAATGTTTTATATCTTTTTGTTTGAATGAAGTGCCAAGTAAGACCTTTGGGAAGACATGGGTGAAGTCTTTCCAATCTTGCTGTAAAAAACAGAAACTTTGTGCTCACGAGAATAGATGCCATTTTTTTACTGGAGAGTGCTTTTAGGTTGATTCTTTTTGCAGATGATTAATAGAAAAATTCTTTTTGCAGATTCATAATATTTGGAGTAGCATAAGTATGGTTTTTGTTCATATCATTACAGCTTGTTCTGTTTTTGACATATTCTGTTTTCATTGCATATTTGCTTGTTTTCTAGTTTCTATGGCTTATATTTCTCAATATAAATTGTAGAAATGATATGGTACTGTAGGCATTGTGTGAGAAAAATTATGAACCTTCTCTTTGACAGTACCAAAGTGAGTGGTTTACTCTTTATCATACTAACCTATCTCACGAAGTTCCGTTATGTTTTGTGTGATTGAAGTTTTCAAGATTTGGGTGAGATATCGATATGAGGAGAATAAGGAGTGGAAAGACCCTAAGCTTGGGGATGCCCAAGGCACCCCAAGGTAACATTCAAGGAAGACCCAAGCGCCTAAGCTTGGGGATGCCCCGGAAGGCATCCCCTCTTTCGTCTTCAAAACTATCGGTACACCTTACTCGGAGCTATATTTTTATTCGTCACATGATATGTGTTTTGCTTGGAGCGTATTTTCAATTTTACTTGTTGTTTGAATAAAGTCATTGGATCTGAAATCTTGAATGAGAAAGAATCCTCCCATGGCTAGTTAATTATTTGACTACTCAGTGTTCTTCACTTATATCTTTCGGAGTAGTTTGTCATTTACTCACGTGTTTCACGTATATCCTATGAGTAAATGGTTGAATGCAATGAATATCATAAATCTGACTTTATATATGTTTCATATGCTTATACCATGGGGAGTAATGACTTCACACGTAATAAGTATAGGTAGTAAATTTATTGAAAGTTAGTAAACGCAGAATTGGTGACTTGAACAATTCATGAAAGAATATTGAAGGAAGAGAGATTTCACATATAAATATACTATCTTGGACATCTTTTGTAATTGTGAGCACTAATTAAAATATGACATGCTAAAAGGTTAATGTTGGACAAGGAAGACAACATAATGGGGTATGTTTTCTTATATCCGAAATAAAGTATATTGTCATGGATCATCCAACATGCTAAGCTTGCCTTTCCCCCTCATGCTAGCCAAATTCTTTGCACCAAGTAGCGATACTACTTGTGCTTCCAAATATCCCTTAAACTACTTTTGCCATGAGAGTCCACCATACCTCCCTATGGATTGAGTAAGATCCTTCAAGTAAGTTGTCATTGCTGCATGCAATAAAAATTGCTCTCTAAATATGTATGATCTATTAGTGCGAAGAAAATAAGCTTTATACGAACTTGTGATTGGGAAGAAATACAAAGCGACGGACTGCATAATAAAGGTCTCTATCACAAGAGGCAATATAAAGTGACGTTCTTTTGCATTAAGATTTTGTGCATCCAACCTTAAAATCGCATGACAACCTCTGCTTCCCTCTGCGAATGGCCCATCTTTTACTTTTATCTTCTACCCTTATACAAGAGTCATGGTGATCATCACCTTTCCTATTTACACGTTTTCCTTTGGCAAGAACTTTGTGTTGGAGTAATCCGGATATATATATCCAATTGGATGTAAGTTACCATGAACTATTATTGTTGACATTACCCTCAAGGTAAAAGGTTGGGAGGCGAATCTATAAGCCCCTATCTTTCTCTGTGTCCGATTAAAACTTTGAACCCATAAATATGACATGAGTGTTAGCAATTGTGAAAGTTTAAATGATAGTTGAGTATGTGGAGTTTGCTGAATCAAAGCTCTGACATTGACCCTTCCTGCAAATAAGATGAATTGCAATTGTTTGATGACTGAGAATACAGTTTGTTAGTTTCAAGAAAGTTTATGATCTATACTTTAACATGTGAATAGCTTGTTACTTGATCATGAAAAGTTTTATGAGATGAGCTAGTGTTATGACATATAATGATGCTAGAAAGAGGTGATTGAAATTATCGTTGATCAAACTTGTGCATTTGCTAGCATTCACATTTCATAATTTATTCATTTTATCATTTACCTACTTGAGGACGAGCAGGAATTAAGCTTGGGGATGTTGATACGTCTCCAACGTATCTATTATTTATGAAGTATTCATGCCATGTTTACAATAGTTTTATATGATTTTTGTATGATTTTTGTATGATTTTCTTAGAACTAACCCAGACTAATGCTGTTTTCAGCAGAACTACCGTGGTGTTGTTTTTGTGCAGAAATAAAAGTTCTCAAAATGAGCTGAAAATCAACAGAGATTTTTCTGGAAAATATAAAAAATAATGGAGCAAAGAGTTACCGGAGGGGAGTCCTGTGGGGACGAGGACTAGAAGACAGCGATCCTCGGCATGATACTTGCTGGGGACGACCACAGTGCCGCAGCAAGACCCTTGTCGGGGCCCCGGCAAGACCCTTGCCGAGGACATCGGCAGGGCCGTGGCCAAGGCCGTGCCTGCCAAGGCTCCACCGCCATTCCCATGAAGCTGCTAGCCTAACCAGCCAGGTGGGCACCTGCGTGGCGACGTGCGGCCCCGAGACCAGCTCAGCAAGCACCTACATGGAGGCATGCAGATCCTCGTGAAGATACTGCCACCGCGCCAGCTCAGAAGCCTACCTGCCTACATGGCACTGCCCGCCTCGCTTGCCTGGGCGCGTGTCGAAGCAGTGCGAGGCGGCAACAAAGCAAGGGGACACATCACGGGTGCATTTAATGCGTCTTGTCCCGTAATGATAGGCGATAAGCTTGTACACTATACCCTTTCCACCTCCTGTGTGCCACTGTGGCGCCTCCTTCGACTATAAAAGGAGACCCGGGGCGTACTGGAGAGGGATTCGGCTCTTTTGGGCAAGTCACGCATCGTAGCTAGCTAAAGAACACTCAAATACACACCAAAGCAGGACTAGGGTATTACGCGATCCCCGCGGCCCGAACCTGGGTAAATGACCTATGTGCTGGCTCTTAGACCCGCACTTCTCACAACCCCGCACCCGCCGACCACAGTAGGGATTCCAGTGATCCCATAGGTGTCGTTCCCACCAACATATTTGGCGCGCCTGGTAGGGGGCGCAGTTGTGAGAATCGGGTCTAGCAGCTGGTCTAGCAGCTCTTTGTCGCCATGGCTTCCAAGGAAGAAAGTGATCGAACGGGTGGCATCATCTTCGGATGCAGCGAACGCTTGCATGGCACAGAAAAGCTAAGTCATGCAAAAACTTTGGGCAATTCTTTTTATACAAGGTTATTCTCCCTGGAGATCTTTCCCTCTGTATAGGAAACCTGCAGGCAATGAGGCGCTTCCACTATTGGCAACACCTTCGTTCTGTTTCAAGTCCGCTCAACAGTTCAACGGTTGCGTCGAGAATGGTAGGGTAGCCTCCCGCTATTGGCAATGCTCTCATTCTATCTCGAGTCCGCTCGACAGCTCGAGCGGCCGCGCTGAGAATGGCAAGGTGGTTCGCCTGGCAGCACACACACTCGGCAGTCTATTGAGGATCCATCCTCGAGGCACCGCGGCATGGGCTTACGCGCCGGCAAGCCTACCCAATTAACGTAGGGTGGACATACAGAGAAAGATAGAATTGGAAAATAACATGCATCATTTCAAAAGTACTGCAGAGTTATATTACATCAATTGTTGATGCGGTTCTAACTAAATATATGAATTGTCTTGGTCGTGAACCTGCAATGGCAACAAGAAATGGGGTGCCTAGTCCCGGCGCGGGCCTTTGATCTTCTCGATCCCGTTGACACGGCTGATGATGGGCTTGATACGCTCGAGAGGCACAAGGTCCACATCCTCCGGCAAGCTCTCCAGCGCGGCGTCAAAGTCGAGGTTGGGGTACCAGTACGTCACCTTGGTGTGAACCTTGGTCAGGGCACCCCGGCAAAGCAGTCGGGCCTCACTGGCCAAAGAGCTCGCTCTGTTAGAGCAAAAATGCTCCAGGGCTCCAAGAACACCCTCGAAGAATAGGGTCAGCTTGGCATTGGGGCTCACGTTCGGCTCTGGGGTGTACCTCACATTCGACATCCCCATAGCAGCCAGCTTCTCGGTAATCCTGTTGGCAACATCGGCGAGTCGGCTACTCCAGAGGTTCTCGCGCTTCACGAAATCCTCGTGGTTGGCGGTGGTGTTCTTCCGCAGCCGCCTCTCCGTCTCTAGGTTCTTGGTCAAGGTCTCCTCTTGGGCTTTGACCTCCAAAAGCGTGGCCTTAAGACCCTCCAACTTCAGCTTCAGGTCCTTGATGGACTCGTTGGCGCGAGTGAGCAGCTCGGCCTTGTCGAAGACTGCGGCATGCGCCTCCGTCAAGGCGCCGCTGACTGTGTCCTTCTCCTTCGCCAGCTACTCGGCCCTGTTCTTTAGGTCGTCTCGCTCCGCCTCCAGCTCCTTCATCTTGTCACCGTGAGACAGAGCTTGAGCATCAAGTCCTTCTTTGTGCTTCTGCTCTAGCTCCTGGGTCCGTTGCGCGATGAACTTCTCGACCTCCTTGTCCTTGCCGCGTAGTGTGGCGGCGAGCTCCGCCTCACGAGCGACGAGATCCTGCTCCTGGGAGTTCAGCTTGGCCTGGCGCTGGGATCGGGCGGCCTCGGCCTTGGTAGCCTCCTCCCTCGCCGCCTCCTGGGCCTTCTTGATGTCGGCCTGCTTCAAAAGGAGCTCCTGCTTGCGCTCGGCCAGCTGGTCTTGGGCGGCCTCCAGCTCTTCATGGGCCTGGTAGAACCAGGCCTGTGCCTCGGCGACGCGCTCCTCGAGATTCGCCTCTGCCTTGCCCGCCGCCACCTTCCTAGACTTCCTCTTGTCAACTCGGGCGTAGTGGAGTGCCTGGAGCATCCAGAAGCCGGCGCCCATGGACCGGAGAAGCTGCTCCTCCTGGGTACCGCTGCCACCGGCGCTCGGTTCATCGACAAACTCGATCTCGGCAGTGTCGAGCACCTCGTCGTCGAACACCTCCCCCTCAGCCGGCGCCCTCGTGCCCACCGTCCTTGGAAGGTGGACGAACAAGTCGTCGCCCACCTTCAAGTACCTGCTCGAGCCAGAGGCAGCAGAGGAGGAGGGTTGATCGTCAACCACCTCCTCCTT
>NC_041393.1:632734254-632749213 GCF_002162155.2 Triticum dicoccoides | reverse complement strand
TGCCAGCCTCCTCGGCGGCAGCCTTGCCACTCTCTCTGGCAGACCCCTTGGTGGCTTCTTCAGCAGCGGTCTCGGCGGCAATCTTGTCAGCCTTCGCCTTGGCGTCCTTGGCGACCTCCATGATGATGGTGTCGACGTCCTCCTAGTCCGTCAAGGGAGGATCTGGATGCCGAAAAGGAGAATGAGGCAAGGCCAAAATCAAGGTTCGAAAAAGAAAGAAGGGAAAGCAGGAACAAAAAGTGGGTGACTTACCCGTTCTGGGCTGAGAAGAAGCGAGCCCCTCCCCGCCAACATATGTTGCCAGGACGGAGCCACCAGTGCCCAAGTCCACCTCCTCCTCCTCCGTGCGCATGGGCTCGATGCTTGGCACCCTTGTCGGGGACGCCCCTCAGGGCGGTTTGGTCGATGGGGGCGGTGTGCTGGGTGTGGCCCTCGGTGGCTCCTCCTGCTGCCGTCCTCCTCCTATAGCCATGGAAAGGTAAGTGCCAAAAGAGCGTATCCCGGCGCACATTGATGAGGAGTAGGTAGTGGACGCACGCTAGGGCTGAGCCGGGGGCTGCTATCCGAGATGATATCCACTACTGGCGTCCGCGAGGCACCCGCCGCGAACTGGTCGCTTGCCGGTGCCCTGGCCTTCTTTGCCACCCTCTAGGCCAGCGTCTCCATGTCCCTGCAGAGAAGAAAACAAGTCATCAAAAGTGGCGCGATCTGAGAGAGCGGAGGTGAAGAAGGGCAGACACTTACTCTTCCTCCACCTCCTCTTCCGCCGCCTTCCTTTTCCTCCTTGGGCTGACGGACCCAAAATCGAAGACGACCTCTGGGTCGACATCTGCGGGAGGAGGTGAAGGGGATGGAATCCGGCGATGCTTGGACGAAGAAGAGGCGGTCACTTTCTTCTTCGCCACTGCGGCCTTCACCGCCTTCTTCTTCGCTGCTACGGCCCTTTTCTAGTGCATGAACTCCCCTTGGACCCGTTGCCGCAGTTCGCTCCTCCTGGGCTGGACCGGCTCGCCAGAGCTGGCCCACCGCAGGACACGTCCTTTTCCCGTGGCTAGAGGGTCGTCGGCCTCGGCTTTTCCCTTGGTCAAGTCCTCGACCACCTCCTCAATGAGAGAGGCCTCGGTGTTGGCACCGCTGGCCTCCCCGTCAGCCCCCGCCCACTGGGCGAGGTCCCTTTCCTCCACGGCCGCGCCGTCCTTATCCTCCATGCCGCCAGCACTGCCGGCCTCCATGGCGAGCTGCGCCTCCGCCATCATGGTGGCGATGTAGTCATTCTCCGTCTGGGTGGTGTCCTCGACGAGCAGCGGCTCGTCGCGGACAAAGCCCTCCGACAAGTTGTCAAAGAACTCCTGCACCTCACGTGCCAGGGACTCGACCCAGGACGGCTCGAGGCCGTGCGCATTGATGACCGGCATCATCTCGAGAATGGTGGCCTGGCACGTGTTGTTGCTCAGCGGGAACACACCCGGCGGGAACCCAAACAGGGGCCCCTTGATGACATTGCCGGCCTTCGCAGCCCTGCCGGTCCTCTCCACCCTGCCGTTGGCGAACACATCAAGCTGAAAGAGCCTCTGGCAAAAATGGGCATGTCCCATCACCGTCAAGTTATGCTTCAGGCCGGGGCGAAGCCTCATGATGTCGGCCGCGTTCCTGAAGTCCAAGGCCGGCCTCCCCTTGTTGGGCAGCGGGGCGATTCGGCAGTAGATGAAGTCCGCCCCAATCATCTCAAGGGTGAGATCGGACATGGTGAGATGATGGATCCTGGTGATGGCGATCGAGAGCTTCGTGTCGTCGGCGTCAATGTTGCTACAGTCCTTGCCACGGGTCGGCGGGTTCTAACGAACCCGGCAAAACTCCGGCGGATTCTACTCCTTGATCCAGCACCACCGACCCCGCCACTCATCCCACCTCTCCTTGTGGGCACCCTTCGGATACGTGCCTCTCCCTTGGACCCTCGGGATCCAGGAGATGCTTCCGGAGAGGGCGGCCCCTGGCTGGAGGCGAGGTGAGAAGTAGTGGTAGAAGAGCGCCGTGCTGGGAAGCACCCTAACGAATCCCTCGTAGAGGTGGGCGAAGAATGCCATGCACGCCATGGCGTTCGGCGTGAGATCCAAAATACAGAAGCCAAAGGTGCACATGACGTCATTGAAGAAATCAGAGAAAGGGGGCAGGGCCTGCAAAAGAAGAAATCGACGAAGAAGGGGTACTGATTTGGGCCGGCCTTGACGCAGTCGGCGGGGATGACGCGTGTGGCAGGGTGCCCCGTCGTCTCCGCCGCCCACAGAGGCCTGAAGAAGTCCTTAAGGTGGAACACATCGACTTACGACAGGGACATGTAGGCGAACTGCGCCCGCCGCACCACCGCCTCGTTCTCCGGCGCCTCCCTCTCCATGACATCCTTGGTCGTCCCCTTGCCGTTGCCAGTCTTGGGCGCCATGGCGGCTGGGAGAAGGCAAGGTCTCAAAAGCAATGGGGGCGCAGCAGTGACAAGCGGAGGCGAGCTCTAGGAGCAAGTAGATGGGGACAGCGGTGCCGAGATTGGAGAAAGCACAAAGGGTAAATGAGCAGCGCGCCTGCAGTTATTCCTTTTTATGGGGAAGGCGTGGGCCGCCTCTTTACCATTTACTGCGATGTGACGCCTCCGTGCAGCAGTTGCCCCATGCATGCCCCCCACATCACGCATGACCCTCCACGTCGCGCATTCAACATGGGTCATGGGGAAGCGCAGCGGGCATGAGGGAGTCCTGGATTAGGGGGTCCTCGGACAGCCGGACTATATACTTTGGCCAGACTGTTGGACTATGAAGATACAAGATTGAAGACTACGTCCCGTGTCCAGGTTGGACTCTCCTTTGCGTGTAAGGCAATCTTGGCAATTCGGATATGTAGATCTCCTTCTCTATAACCAACTCTGTGTAACCCTGGCCCCCTCCGGTGTCTATATAAACCGGAGGGTTTAGTCCGTAGGACAAGGACAATCAGAATCATAGGCTAGCTTCTAGGGTTTAGCCTCTACGATCTCGTGGTAGGTAAACTCTTGTAGTACTCATATCATCAAGATTAATCAAGTAGGAAGTAGGGTATTACCTCCATCGAGAGGGCCCGAACCTGGGTAAACATTGTGTCCTCCGCCTCCTATTACCATTAGCCTCAGACGCACAGTTCAGGACCCCCTACCCGAGATCCGCTGGTTTTGACACCGACATTGGTGCTTTCATTGAGAGTTACACCCTAGCTGTAGGCCAAACTCTCCAACTAGGCGGCTTTGTCATGACCGCCCGTTCAGCTGCCGCGCCGACGATGACTTCTCAGGTCATCAAAAAGAGCCTCCACATCAGCTCGGAATTCGCCGAGCAGATGGATCCAATGGAGCTCTCCTCCCTGAACGAGCTCTTGGATCGCATCGCCACCCTGGGAGCCGCTATGGACAATGATCTGATCGGGCTTAAACCCGACCAAAGGGAGATTAACTCTCCGCCAGTCACCCATCAGATTGCGGTGGTGGAGGAGCAATGCAGCGACTCTTGCTCTATTTTGAGGACGAACTATGTCCGGAATGCCGAGCTCTCCGAGCCGGATACCCGTCTACGGGAGGACACGGCCCAAGCTCCGAACCTACAATCGGACAGCGGGCCAGAAAAATTGGGCAACATCCCGGAGCCCGAACTGCCAAGCTTGGAAGCTCCTCTGCCCCTGGGTCTTAGATCGGGTCAGGGTTTGGACTTAAATATACCGACCCACCCATATACAAGTGATATTTCCCACATTAGACAAGAGCCCAAGAGACAGTACATAACTTTTGGGCCAGATTCCTCCTTGTAATGAGCAAGGTCAAGGACTGTCGTGAGGAAGAAGCAATTTCATTCTTTTGCAAAAATTGCACGAACAGGGGAATCCTCAACGCCATAAGTCGCCATGACATAGCACACTTTGCTGACTTGGCGGCCATAGTACAGAAGTACCGAGCGATGGAAAGCGCCTGGAAAACCCAAACAAAGTTCTGGGATCCTCTGGCTCTTACTAAACCCCTCGTCCGAACTACAAACAAGTCACCCAATCCAATTACAAACAAACCAAAGCCCACTACAGGGCGTGGAACCGTATTGGAGTGATGGCTCAATGGGTCATGCAAAATCCACAACACATGGATACCATACCAGCACCCAGCCTTAGAGCATGTTGGATACTCCGACAGGTGGACAAGAGCGGCGAGGATCTCCTCATCAACAATACCGCAGAGCATCATCCCGCCGAAAATAACAATACAATACTGATAGTCTTCGAGACTTTCGCCCAAATAATAGGCAAAAGTGAGCACTCCGCAACCTCGCCGAAATCCGCCACGTTGCAACATTAATTCCATGGAACGACACGGCCATAACTTTCAATGCCAGTGATGAACCTCAATTCTGAACAGTCCGAGCACCAGCTGCTTTGGTCCTTAGTCCAATTATGGACGGTTTCCGGCTTACTAAAGTGCTCATGGACGCTGGCGGCGGATTAAACATCATCTAAAAGGAAACTCTTAACAAAATGGAAATAGACAAGAGCCGCATTGAGCAAAGCAGCATAACTTTCAGAGGAATCGTCCCTAGTCGGGAGGCACGATGTGCGGGAAAAATCACACTAGATGTGGTATTCGGCACGCCGGAGAATTATAGGTCCGAAGAAATCACATTCCAAGTGGCCCCGTTCATTAGCGGATACCACGCTCTTTTAGGGCGGGATGCATTCACGAGCTTCCAAGCTATACCCCATTATGGGTACATGAAGCTCAAGATGCCCGGTCCCAATGGAATCATCACTCTAGCTAGTGATCCGGATGTAGCACTCCGCGCCAAAAATAAAACCGCCACACTGGACCTTAAGCCATTATCCGAAGCCCTCGCGGCCAAAGAACTAACTGCGCTGCGCTCCACAGTGGACAGGGACGACGTGATACTCGACAAACGACCCAAGTCCACCTCTTTCAAACCAGCGGACGAAATAGTCAAATTCCAGGTCCACCCAATGGACCCTACAAAAACAACATCCATCGGGTCATAGCTGAACCCAAAATAGACACCGCACTGCGAGAGTTCCTGCGTGAGAATTGGGACATCTTTGCTTTGCATTCTTCAGACATGCCAGGTATCCCACGCAGGCTGGTTGAACATAGCCTAAACATACTAAAGAAGCCATGGGAGAAGAGCCTTCAGCGCTTTTCAGAACCTAAATGACAAGCCATGGGAGAAGAGGTAGCCAAGTTACTCGAGGTTGGATTCATCAGAGAAATAAAACATCCGGACTTGGCTAGCAAACCTGGTGATGGTACCAAAGAAGGACAAATCCTGGCGCATATGTGTTGATTTCAAGGACCTCAATAAGGCTTGCCCCAAGGATCCCTTCCCCCTCCCCCGCATTGATCAAATCATCAACGCTACCGTAGGACATGACTCATTGTGCTTCCTCGACGCATACTCCGGATACCATCAAATCAATATGGCGGAGTCCGATCAAGCTGCAATGGCATTCATCACACCATACGGCCCTTCTGTTTTAACACCATGCCTTTCGGGATCAAAAATGCCGGTGCAACCTATCTACGCATGATTCAGACATGCCTGGAAAAACAAATCGGCAAAACAGTGGAGGCATACGTAGACGACGTGGTCATCAAAACCAGACACGTCGAATCTTTAATAGACGACTTGAAGCTTACGTTCGACAATCTCCGAACATATGACATCAAGCTCAATCCGGAAAAATGCGTTTTCGGCGTGCCTGCTGGAAAGCTGTTGGGCTTCATTATTTCCAATAGAGGAATTGAAGAAAATCCGGCTAAAATCTGAGCTCTGTCATAGTTGGCTACCCCAACAGACCTCAAGCAAATCCAGAAATTAACTAGATGCATGGCTGCCCTAAGCTGCTTTATCTCCCGATTGGGAGAAAAGGCACTACCTCTTTATCGCCTTCTTCGACGCACCGAACACTTCGAGTGGATGGATGCGGCCACGGCCGGACTGGAAGAAATAAAGGCCCTCTTGTCCAGCAATCCAATCCTGGTCGCACCAAATATCGGCGAACCCATGCTGTTATATATAGCTGCAACACACCAGGTTGTAAGCGGTGTGCTCGTCGTCGAACGAGAGATGGACGGACATAAGTTCCCGCTTCAAAAGCCGGTATACTACATATCCACTGTCCTCACTCCATGCAAGTCACGGTACCCACATTATCAAAAGATAGCATACGCGGTCTTCAAGGCACCCCAAAAACTACGACACTACTTTCAAGAGTGTTGAATCATGGTGGCCTCTGAAGTACCACTCAATCATATAATAAATAACCGCAATGTCACGGGCCGGATTGCTAAATGGGCTATCGAGCTAATCCCATTTGACATAATATACAAACTTCGGCGAGCCATTAAGTCGTAAGTACTGGCTGACTTCATCCCCGAATGGACAGAAGCCGAACTCCCTAAAGAGTACGGCGCATACTCCAATTGGATCATGCACTTTGACGGCTCTAAGATGCTGGCTGGTCTGGGGCACGTGTTGCCCTGACATCCCCCATCGGAGATACAGTCCAATATGTACTCCAAATATTATACACAGACTCCAACAATGCAGCCGAATATGAGGCTCTGTTGCATGGTCTTCGGATGGAAGTCTCCATGGGCATTCAATGCCTAGAAGTGCATGGGGATCCGAACCTTGCAATATCTCAAATAAATGGAGACTTTGATGCCAAGGACCCAAAAATGGCGGCTTATCATAATGTCGTCCTCAAAATGTCAGCTCGGTTCGAGGGGCTCAAATTCCACCATGTGGTCCGAGAAAACAATCAAGCGGCGGACATCCTCGCCAGCATTGGCGCTAAGCGCGACCCCGTCCCACCTAATATCTTCTTGGAAAGGCTGTTCAAGCCATCCATGGTGTGGGAAGGGGAGACCGGCAATACCAGTCCGGATCCGAACACAACCCCAGATCCCGAACACTCTGACGTAATCGGAGGCTCCGCCACCGAAATAACACCTTCGGCTCATGTGATTATGGCTGTCATCGCCCCGTGGATAGAACCCTTCTTAGCCTACCTAAATAGGCAAGAACTCCCTGAGGACCAAAATGAGGCACGTTGCATTATACGGCGCTCTAAAGCTTACAAGGTCTACGAGGGAGAGCTTTATAAGAAAAGTGTGACCGGAGTACTCCAAGGGTGCATCTCCGAAGAGGAAGGGTGGCAGCTCTTGGCCGAAATTCATGTCAGACTCGGTGGCCACCACGCCACAGCTTGGGCCCTTGTAAACAAGGCCTTCCGTATAGGTTTCTACTGGCCGACAGCCCGAGCAGACGCATAGGACCTCGTCCAACATTGCGTCGGTTGCCAGCTTTTTGCAAATCAAAGCCATATGCCACCTACCGCTCTCTAAAAAATCCCCATAACTTTTCCCTTTGCGGTCTGGGGGCTCGATATGGTTGGACCCCTTAAAGAGGAAGCCATAAGAAAAAATACTTGTTGGTCATGGTGGATAAATTCACCAAATGGATAGAAGCCAAACTAGTTAAAATGGAAGAATCCGGACCAGTGATAGACATCATATCAGGGGTTGTACACCGTTACGGTGTCCCCCACAGCATCATCACCGATAATGGCTTCAACTTCACAGCCGACGAGGTGAAAACTTGGTGCGGCAACATGGGCATTAAGCTCGATTACGCCTCCATCTATCACCCCCAAACGAATGGTCAAGTCAAACGAGCGAACGGTCTTATTATGAGCGGCATCAAACCCAGACTAGTGCGATCCCTGAAGGAATCAGATACGCACTAGGTCGAGGAGCTCGACTCCCTACTATGGGGGTTGCGGACCACGCCGAATCGCACTACCGGATACACACCATTTTTATGGTGTACGGCGCAGAGGCGGTATTGCCCTGCGATATCATTCATGACTCACCTCGAGTGCACATGTACGAAGAGAAAGAAGCCGAGCTTGATCGGCAGGACTGTTTAGATGCCCTGGAGGAGGAGTGCGACATCGCGAAAGCCCATTCCGCATTCTATCAGCAACAGGCTCGCGGGTATCAAAGCAGGCAAGTACGGGCCAAAACTTATAACGTTGGCGAACTCGTTCTACGCCTACCGGAGAAGAAAAAGGACAAGCTCAAGCCCAAGTGGGAGGGTCCCTTCATCATTGATAAAGTTCCCACCGGTGGGGCGTACTGTCTGCTTGATGCATCTGATAATCGACTCGAGCCAAACCCATGGAACGCGGCCAGACTCCGAAGATTCCACACCTAGTGCCGAACTAAGTTTTTGTCTCCTTAACTCCGCCTTTCTTTTTCACGTTATATCCTCTTTTTCTTTTTCTTTCTATTAATGGCCTTAAAGGCTTCAAGTGTGTCTTGATTACGCGATCTTGACGCGCTATGCGCGCTCATTATACCTGGGGGCTTCTTATAGAGAAGCTTAATATAATTATCTTCTGGGCTTTACGCCCACCACATATGTGTCACTTTTTCACATGTACCTTTTTTCGCCATTATATGCATCGAAATGACTTAAGTTTTGGCCAAGATGGGTTGCATGGCTCCTGTGTTTATGCCCTACGTTCCTGTTAGTTCGGCTAGGGCATAAGGAGCACCTCTGCGATTGTTACTGCTGGGTCAGCCGAATGTGTACCTCATACTGGGTGAAGCCGAAAGCTAGCGTTCTTAAGGGAATATTCGGTCGGTGAACAAAAGATGTTTCTTACCTACTTACAATATAAACCCCCAGATGTTTTATATCCTGCGTCTCTGTTCGCAGTTCGGACATGCACATTAATGCATGCGTACCCAGGGAAAGGAACCCCTAACGGAACTATTCTCCCTGGAAGATGTTTCTTACCATCCATGTAATATAACATAGCTAGTTGGGTACTTGTCTGTTCAACCACTTATGACTCCTACGCCTGGTTTCCACGCGTACCCCGGTTTACATAACTGAGCGGGTATTCGGATACACTCTGGACTATCTGGTCCGGAGGCTGAGGCGAAAAGGTCCGCCATGACAAATATTTACAATCCGGCTAGGGACAAAATATGTCATCTAAAGTACACAGTCACTTAGACTGACTAAATTCTTCTTCTATACCATCCAACAGGCTGTCTAGCCTACAATCCTATTGGGAATACTTCGCGGCTAATCCTACCTGTTCATATACCAGACTAACGGGGATCTCTTTCCCATCTGACCCTACAGGCCCGACTTCGGCCATGTGATTCGGGTCAACCTTGGTGTACCGCATCTTCACCATGGCCCAGGCTTCCCTTGCACCTTGAGGCAGGTTGATATCTTCCATAATCAGAAGCGCCGCTGCGCTCCCTTGAGCATTTCTACAAACTCCCTCATGCCTCCGGGCAGGGAGGCAGAGAGCCACAAGGCCTGGGCAATACCCTGCATCACCTGCTGAACATGTTCATGCAGTTTCGAGAGCTCTTGCAGTAGATCTCCTGCGGATTCGGGCATCTCCTCTTCGGGACGACCTGTCAGCATACCAACAGACATAACTCTATTAGCCCGCTTCTTCACCGAACTGTATAAAGGTTTGTTCGAGCACTTACTAAAAATGTCGCGTCGAAGCCACTTATTCTCCTTCTCGGAGTCTGCAAGCTGGGCCCGAACATCTCCCAGTTCAACGCCCAGCCGGGTATGGGCATCCTAGAGATCATTTTTCTCTCGAATATCCCATGTAAACACGCGCTCGCAAGCCTCTAGCTGTCGTTTAGCATATTGCTTATCCCCTGGTACGATCTCTGGATTACCTCCGGGATTGTCTGCAGAACCTATTGTTAGATTTGCATGCACGCCGAATACCAACTGGTACATGTCATTACTTTTTTTCGATCAAGACAAGTATTACCAGATGAGGCCTTCTTGGACTCCTCCATTCCGGCAACTGCGGCCCGTAACTTTGCTTTGCACTCCTCCAGCTCTTTAGACAACTGGGTATTCTTCTCCATAAGAACCTATGCATACAATGATCCTTAAATCAGTTGTGCCAACTGTTTCAAATCTCAGGGGCTACTGATATACATAATTATCAAATTTTCTTACCCTTATCTCCTTTACATACTGGTCTGTTGCCCTGGCAAGACCATCTTGAGCAGCTCGGATGTACGCGTCTCCTGAGTTGAAGGCGTTGAATGATACGTCTCCAATGTATCTATAATTTTTTATTGTTCCATGCTATTATATTACCCCTTTTTGGATGTTTATGGGATTTGTTTTACATATTTATATCATTTTTGGGACTAACCTACTAACCGGAGGCCCAGCCCGTATTGTTGTTTTTTTGTCTATTTCAGTATTTCGAAGAAAAGGAATATCAAACGGAGTACAAACGGAATGAAACCTTCGGGAGCGTGATTTTTGGAACGAACGTGATCAAGAGGACTTGGAGTGCAAGTCAAGCAGCAATCGAGGCGGCCAGGAGATAGGAGGGTGCGCCCACCCCTCCTGGGCCCCACGAGCTGCCATTGACGTACTTCTTCCTCCTATATATACCTACGTACCCCGAAAACATCCAGGGAGCCAACGAAAATCTAATTCCACCGCCGTAACCTTCTGTATCCGTGAGATCCCATCTTGGAGCCTTCGTCGGTGCTCGGCCGAAGGGGGAATCGACCACGGAGGGCTTCTACATCAACACCATAGCCCTCTGATGAGTTGTGAGTAGTTTACCACAGACCTTAGGGTCCATAGTTATTAGCTAGATGGCTTCTTCTCTCTTTTTGGATCTCAATACAATGTTCTCCCCCTCTCTTGTGGAGATCTATTCGATGTAAACTCTTTTTGTGGTGTGTTTGTCGAGATCCGATGAATTGTGGGTTTATGATCAAGTTTATCTATGAGAAATATTTGAATCTTCTCTGAATTCTTTTATGTATGATTGAGTTATATTTGCAAGTCTCTTAGAATTATCAGTTTGGTTTGGCCTACTAGTTTGATCTTTCATGCCATGGGAGAAGTGCTTAGCTTTTGGTTCAATATTGCGGTGTCCTTACCCAGTGATAGAAAGGGTTGTGAGGCACGTATTGTATTGTTGCCATCAAGGATAAAAAGATGGGGTTTATATCATATTGCTTGAGTTTATCCCTCTACATCATGTCATCTTTCTTAAAGTGTTACTCTGTTCTTATGAACCTAATACTCTAGATGCATGCTGGATAGCGGTCGATGTGTGGAGTAATAGTAGTAGATGCTGGCAGGAGTCGGTCTACTTGTCACGGACGTGATGCCTATATACATGATCATGCCTAGATAATCTCATAATTATTCGCTTTTCTATCAATTGCTTGACAGTAATTTGTTCACCCACCGTAATACTTATGCTATCTTGAGAGAAGCCACTAGTGAAACCTATGGCCCCCGGGTCTATCTTTTATCATATAAGCTTTCAATCTACTTTCAACCTATGGCACTTCCTTGCATCTTTACTTTTTGCATCTATATTATAAAATACCAAAAATATATTTATCTTATCATACTATCTCTATCAGATCTCACTTTCGCAAGTCGTCGTGAAGGGATTGACAACCCCTTTATTGCGTTGGTTGCCAGTTCTTTGTTTGTTTGTGTAGGTGCGTGGGACATTTGAGGTGCCTCCTACTGGATTGATACCTTGGTTCTCAAAAACTGAGGGAAATACTTACGCTACTCTGCTGCATCACCCTTTCATCTTCAAGGAAAACCAACGCAAGCTCAAGACGTAGCAAGAAGAATTTCTAGCGCCGTTGCCGGGGAGGTCTTTGCTCAAGTCAAGACATACCAAGTACCCATCACAAACTCATCTCCCTCGCATTTACATTATTTTCCATTTGCCTCTCATTTTCCTCTCCCCCAGTTCACCCTTGCCGTTTTATTTGCCCTCTCTTTCGCAATCTTCTCCTCTCTTTTTTGCTTGCCTTTTTCTGTCTGCTTATGTGTTGGATTACTTGTTGCCATGGTGCAAGATAATACCAAATTGTGTGATTTCTCCAATACCAATAATAATGATTTCCTTAGTACTCCGATTGCTCCTCTTAATGATGTTGAGTCTTGTGAAATCAATACTGCTTTGCTGAATCTTGTAATGAAAGATCAATTCGCCAGCCTTCCTAGTGAAGATGCCGCTACTCATCTAAACAACTTTGTTGATTTGTGTGATATGCAAAAGAAGAAAGATACGGATAATGATATTGTTAAATTGAAGTTATTTCCATTTTCGCTTAGAGATCGTGCTAAAGTTTTGTTTTCGTCTTTGCCTAAAAATAGTATTGATTCTTGGAACAAGTGCAAAGATGCTTTTACCTCTAAGTATTTTCCTCCCGCAAAGATTATCACTCTTAGAAACGATATTATGAATTTTAAACAACTTGATCATGAGCATGTTGCCCAATCTTGGGAAAGAATGAAATTGATGATTCGCAATTGCCCTACTCATGGTTTGAATTTATGGATGATCATACAAAAAATTTATGCCGGTATGAACTTTGCATCTAGAAATCTTTTAGATTCGGTCGCGGGAGGCACGTTTATGGAAATCATGTTAGGAGATGCTACAAAACTTCTTGATAATATTATGGCTAATTATTCTCAATGGGACACCGAAAGATCTTCTAGTAAAAAAGTGCATGCTATAGAAGAAATCAATGTTTTGAGTGGAAAGATGGATGAACTTGTGAAGTTGTTTGCTACTGAAAATACTCCTCTTGATCCCAATGATATGCCTTTGTCTACTTTGATTAAGCATAATAATGAATCTTTGGTGTGAATTTTGGTGGGAGGAATAGTTTTGGAATAATGCTTATAGAGGAAACTTTAATTCTAGACCGTTCCCTAGTAATTCCTCTAATAATTATGGAAATTCCTACAATAATTCTTATGGTAATTTTAATAAGATGACCTCTAATTTTGAGAATAGTGTCAAAGAATTTATGATCTCTCAAAAGAATTTTAATGCCTTGCTTGAAGAAAAATTTCTCAAAGTTGATGATTTGGCTAGGAATGTTGATAGACTTTCGCTTGATGTTGATTCTCTTAAACTTAGATATACTCCTCCAAAGCATTATTTCAATGAGTCTCTCAAAGCAATGAGAATTTCTATTGATGAGTGCATGGAAAGAACCGCTAGATTGTGTGCTAAGAAAGATTGCTTTGTAAAGGCGTGTTCTTCTAGTTTCAATGAAAATAATGATGAAGATCTTAAAGTTATTGATGTGTCTCCTATTAGATCTTTGTTTTGCAATATGAATCTTGATAATAATGGGACCGGAGATGAGTCAACTTTATTTAGAAGGCGTCCCAAGAATTAGGAGTTTTTAGATCTTGATGCTAAATTTGGTAAAAGTGGGATTGGAGAGGTCATGACTTTAAATAGTATTGAAACCACTATCTCGGATTTCAAGGAATTTGATTATGATAATTGTTCTTTAGAAGGTTGTATTTCCTTGTTGCAATCTGTTGTTAATTCTCCTCATGCTTATAGTCAAAATAAAGCTTTTACCAAACATATCGTTGATGCCTCGATGCAATCTTATGATGAAAAACTTTATTTGGAAGTTTCTATACCTAGAAAAGTTAATGATGAGTGGGAACCTACTATAAGGATTAGAATTAAATATCATAAGTGTTTTGCTTTGTGTGATTTGGGTGCTAGTGTTTCCACGATTCTGAAAACTTTATGTGATACTCTAGGTTTCCATGATCTTCATGATTGCTCTTTAAATTTGCACCTTGCGGATTCCACCATTAAAAAGCCAATGGGAAGGATCAATGATGTTCTCATTGTTGCAATTAGAAATTTGATGCCCGTAGAATTTATCGTTCTTGATATAGATTGCAATCTTTCTTGCCCTATTATTCTTGGTAGACCTTTCCTTAGAACGATTGGCGCGATTATTGATATGAAGGAAGGGGATATTAGATTCCAATTTCCTTTAAAGAAAGGCATGCAACACTTTCCAAGAAAGAAAGTTAAATTACCTTATGAATCTATCATACGAGCTACTTATGAATTGAGTGCCAAAGATGGAACTACTTAGATCTATCTTCGCTTTTATGCCTAGCTAGGGGCGTTAAATGATAGCGCTTGTTGGGAGGCAACCCAATTTTATTTGTGTTTTTTTGTTTTTGTTTATGTTTAGTAATAAATTTTCCATCTACCTTATGTTTAGATGTGTTTTTATGTTTTAATTAGTGTTTGTGCCAAGTAGAACCTATAGGATAACCTATGGTGATAGTTAATTTGATTCTGCTGAAAACAGAAACTTTGCGCGCACGAAATTAGTCTTGCTAAATCACAGAAACGTGCTTTTACGTTGATTCTTTTTGCTGCTGATCAATAGAAAAATTGTCCAGGACTTCCTATTTTGGTAGGATTTTTAGAGTTCCACAAGTTTGCGTTAGTTACAGATTTTTTTTGACTATATACTGCAAGGCAACAGCCCCACAGTCCTTTATTCACTACAAAAAATGACACATCCGTGACATTTTGGGTCGAATGAAAAAACAATTTGTCATACATACGACACTTCTGTGACGATAATTGTGACAAAACCCAGTATCATCATAGATGTGGTGGGCTCCTACTTCTATGACAAAAAATCATGACAGAAAATGGGCTTTTCATCCTGGGCGGGCAGGAGACGCAGCTGCCTGACATTCTTTGGGCCGTCCATGACGGAAAAAACCGTGGTAGAAGAGAGGGGGAGGAAAATTTCGGGGTGTTGCCGGTTATGGTGGGAGGTTGGGGGCCGAGCAATCCGCGTTTCTCTCGTACAAGTACGGGCGTGTGTGCGAGGCGTTGGCTCTAACTGAACCCGAGCGAGGCGTTGGGATCTAACTGAACCCGAGCGATTGCACTGCAGGCTACACGTTACTGAACCCGAGCGATCGAGCGATTCCTTCGCTACTGCTGCTAACTGAAGTCGATCGATTGGATGAACAGTGAG
>NC_041393.1:632716791-632734244 GCF_002162155.2 Triticum dicoccoides | reverse complement strand
CTAGATGAACAGGACCCCGTGGTGTGGAGGGCTGGATGAAGAGTACACGGTGGAGGGGTGGATGAACAGGACCCCGTGGTGTGGAGGTTTGTATGAACAGTACATGGTGGAGGGGTGCCCGTGGATGGGTGGATGAACAGGACCCCGTGGTGTGGAGGGCTAGATGAATAGTAGACAGTGGAGCGGTGCCCGTGGAGGGGTGGTTGAACAGTAGACGGTGGAGTAGCGCGCGGTGGAGGCTGGATGAACAGGAGCCCGTGGAGGCTGGAGGAGGTCGAGGGTAGCCCATGGAGGCTGGAGGAGGTCGACGGTGGAGATGAACAGTATCCTGTGGAGTCCCGTTTTGCGGTACGCCACACCCCTCCCGATGAACAGGACCCCCGTTTCGACCGTAGCGCTCCAACACAAGTCCGTTTCGTCCGTTTTGCGGTTCGCCACATCCATCCCGATCAACAGGACCCCGTTTCGACCGTAGGAGGTCCGTTTCCTCCGTTTTGCGGTATGCCACACCCCTCCCGATCAACAGGACCCCCATTTCGACCATAGGAGGTCTGTTTCCTCCGTTTTGCGGTACGCCACACCCCTCCCGATGAACAGGATCCCGTTTCGAACATGGCCGGTCGAACACAAGGCCGTTTCCTCCGTCCTGTGGTACGTCAGGCCTCGTTTCCATCGCCTGTTCCGTCCAAGCCCTTCCGATGAACACGACCACGCATTCTGTTTCGACCTAGCCGGTTGGCTCCCACGCATTCCGTTGCCTCCCGATGAACATGACGCATTCCGTTGCCTCCCCATGAACACGACGCATTCCATTGTCTCCCCATGAACACGAGCCCTCGTTGTACGTATGCGCGAGTAGGCGTTCGAGACCCTGCCCGTATGTACACATACGTGGCCGTATTTTCTTTCTTGCACCATGGCCGCTGTATGTACGTGTACATGCTACATGCGCGCCTCTACTACGACACGTGCGCGCCTCTACTACGACACGTGAGTGCCTCTACATCGACCAGTATGTACGTACACGTTCACGACCGGGATGACAACGCTACGTACGCTTCGACCAGGTGGGTCCCAACTGTCAGGCACTTCATTGCCTGCGAAGATGTAGCTGGTGGGTCCCAACAGTCAGGGGGGCGAATCGTTTTGGTTTTTTTTGCCCGGACGCACTTCCTTGCCTCCGAAGGTGTAGCTGCTGGGTCCGAGCAGTCAGGGGGGCGAATCGTTTTTTTTTTTGCCCGGACGCACTTTCTTGCTTGCGAAGGTGTAGATGATGGGTCCCAGCAGTCGGGCGGCGAATCGTTTTTTTTCGGACACACTTCCTTAAGTGCGAAAATGTAGCTGGTGGGCCCAACAGTCAGCGGGGCGAATCATTTTTTTTATTCCCGGACGCACTTCCTTGCGTGCAAAGATGTAGCTCGTGGGTCCCAGCAGTCAGGGGCGAATCATTTTTTTCGCGAAATACGGTGGCCCGTCCGGTGGGTCCCCACTGTTAGGTGGAGGAATAATTATTTTGCCCGTAATAAGGAGGCACTTCCTTGCGGCTGTCGTGGACCCAGCTGTCAGCCTCTCCACGTACAGTGCACGTCCGATGGAAGTCGTTCCTTGACCACATTGACCACGCCGCGCCGAGAGCACCACGGCGGTGGATGACGGCGAGGCCTAGGAAGGGGACGACGCGAAGCCGGGGAAGACGCGGCAGTGGATGCACACGCGAAGAGGAGTATGAGGGTTCACTGGTTCAGCTGCGCTGCCGTCGCTGTAGAATAACAGGGGGTGTAGGTGAGTGGAGGGATCGCCTGGCCAGTGGTGCGAGTAGTAGGGGGCGGTGAGGCCTCCGCGGCAGCACAGGCGGCCATAGGAGGCAGGAGCAGGCGGCACGACCGGTGCTGCTTTTGGCGGCTGGAGCAAGAAGACTAGAGGTTGAAGAAGCACGACGGCCTTTGGATGGACCTCGTACGGTCACTGCAGCTAGAATCGTTTATATTGACTAAGTTGACAAAGCCCTTGGTACGTCAACTTAGTAGGCCCACAGGTCAGCTTCCGAAACGGTGTGCCCAGATGTCAGGGGAGGAATCATTTTTGGGTGGGTGAAGCTAGAATATCCGAGATTGAAGAAGAAGCACGGCATCCGTTGGATGGACATCCAACGGCCACTGCTGCAGGAACCGATTGTTGACTATAAGTTGGCAAAGCCTTGCATACGTGTCAACTCTGTTTTTTTAGGGGACGCGTCAACTTAGTAAGGCCAGAAGTGTGTGGCAGAGAACTTATAGACCATCTGAGATTTGTAAGAATGTGTAGCCCATTTTTGAATTCTAATGGAATTTACTACAGCCCATTTACAGCTTGTTAAACATACAACCCATTTCAACCAACCGTTCAAAACAGAATTCAATAAAATTTCCCACATTTTGATGGGATCCGAATATTTTTATCCTGAAATTTCTAGTCAGGTTAAATACAATTCCAATATAAATTTATACTACGTAAAAATCCAACGAAACATTGCGCTCGCAACAATTAATGAAATTAAAATTTTCAATTTCCAAAAATAATATTTTATAAAGTAATCATTGTTTGGTGCATTTTTTATAGTTACTACCCAGTTTTTATAATTAAATCCCATTTATTATTTCTTAAAGCCCATTTTTCTTGTTAAGCCTAATGCATCCCTCCTAGGAAAGATTTGCAGCCCAGTGGGGCGGAGAATAACAACTTGACCTTGCCTGGGTATTCCTAAAAAAAGTATAGCTGGGCTAGGCATTTTCAGCTTGAAAAAAATTATTATCTGGGCTGGATATCTGGACTGGGCTAGACGGGCCACAGCCCGCCCAGTTAATACCTGCAGCAATGTTTTCGTTGTTGTTCAGAGGAGAAAAATTAATATCTGGGATAAACATCGAAAAACTCAGCAGTGCTCACACCTGAAAAACACAAATACTGCTCGAGCTGCTTGGTCCCAGCTGTCAGCCGCTTCATGTGCAATTCTCTCGTTTATTGACTACTCCCTCCTTTCCGGTTTACAATGCTCAATTCAAAAATCTCACCAATCAAGGTAGATGGCGAGTGGTGGAATACTTTTTGTAGTTTTGCAAAAGCACCTAATTAATGCTCTTGTTATCCTCAAAAAAATATGTTTATCAATGCATTAATTCCAATGCATGCATGCATAAAGTACATGCATTGGTCAATTTTCTCTTAATACTTGCATGCAATGGTTTAATGCACCTTGGAATCTGAACATGTGATGGAAAACAACAAAATTGAGCCTTATAAAATGGAAAAACTAAAATTTTGAGATAAGCCCTATAAACCGGAAAGGAGGGAGTACATAGGTTGACAATTGTGTGGGACCGTGATGTCAGGAAACCAGGAGGAAGAAAAATAAATTATAGTTTTATATATATATATATAATAAGGAGGCACTTGCGTACGTGAGGCTATGGACCTGGTGGGTCCCCATTGTCATCCTCTCCAATTAAAGTCATCTCCTCGCCTGCGCGCGCTTTCCGCACGAAACAGTCAGCGCCGGCCGCCCCGCTTCCCGGTGCAGGCGATTGCTTCGCCTTCAAACGACACAAGTGTCATCCGTCCGTCCATCTGCCGCACACATTAACGATACACGATTGCTGAGGCGGCTACTCCGGCGCCACACGTCTGTCCCTACGCCCGCCCACCATTGCTATATAAACTGCTGTGCCAGCCATAGCCGTAGCCATCCGCATATGTTCCCTTTCTCCTGTCCACACCACTACTGCCCACCATGGCTTCCTCGCGCTCCAGCGCTCTTCGGGACGGGCGGACGATGGACCACAAGGAGATGGCAGACATTGCTACCGACTGGTTGGCCGGCAGGCAGACGGAGGATGACTATGCCCCAATGGAGAACATGGTAGTCGACGATCCGGCGCCCACCCCCTCCGCCGCGCCATCCTCGCCGGTGCATTGCACCATGACCATCGGCGAGGCCCGTGCCCAATATATGGACAGGGTGAGGCAGATGCGTGAGGAGCAGTTCCGGGAGGCGCAGGCCGACGCTGCCTACAACCACCATCTCCTCCAGGAGCACCTGCAGGGGGAGGAGCAGATCACCAAGGAGTGGGCGGAGCAGGAGGCGTTGCTCGACTCGTATCGCTCCGCCCACAAGGGCCGCCTCGAGGCTGGCGGTACTGCATGCGGGTGGAGGAGGCTGCGGCCGCCTACAAAGAGGCTAGCAAAGAGGGCGATGAAGCGGGCGAGGCGCTGTTTGGCGAGACCGAGGACGAGGCAGAGGACAATGCCGGCTCCGACGAGTCCCCGCTCCGCTGGCATCGATGAGGCTCTGCTCCGCCAAGGCCCCGCGGCACCAACAACGAGGCAGAGGACACCGCCGAGGCCCCGTGGCGCAAACAACGAGGCAGAGGACACCGCCGGCTCCACCGAGCCCCCGCCCTGCCAACAACGAGGCAGAGGACATCGCCGGCTTAGCCAAGGACCCACCCTGCCGGCAATGTGGGGGAGGATTTCCACCGCTCCGCTGAGGCGCCGCTCGCCGGCAACGAGACAGAGGACATCGTCGGCTCTGCCGAGGCCTCGCCCCGCTGCCAACGAGGCCGCGCCACACAGAAAACGAGGAAGAGTAGAACACGGTAGGTCGCCATCGCTCGGGTCCAAGTAAGGCCACCGCTGCTACCCTCCGATTGAAGCCAAGCTAGGTGGGTTGACCATTGATGGCCGGTTACCTTCTTGGCGGCGACGTGGAGTCGGAGAGCTGCGCTGGAGAAGAACGCTGCTTCTACTTAACTGCTGGTGCAGTTGGCTGACTGACATGTGGGCCGAACAGGCCACATGTCAGTTATGCAAGTGCACCTGCAGTTAAGTCACTGAACCTTCTGTTCGGCTCAGCGGGACACAGGTGGGTAGCTTCGGTTAATTAATTATACCTCCGGCGCACCCCTTTTTAGTTGAAGAATGTATGAAATGTAATGAGAACCGGCATGTTTATATGAAATCCGGCCGTGAATGAATGAATTTATTTCAATTAGTTCGAATTCTTGTATCACTGGCATTGGATGAACATGCAAAACAATACGTACTGGCATTATTCCCAGGGTGATCACCTCGTTTGCAGCAGTTTCACATGTACTCCCTCCGGTCCTTTCTAGTCTGCATACAAGTTTTTTCTGAAGTGAAAGTATCTCTACTTTGACCAATCTTATAAAAAAAAGTATGCACTTTCAGAATGTGCGAAGTAAAATGGAACAGAAGAAGTACAAAGAGTTTGAGCAGCTTTTTAGTGTTTCTGTACATTGCAATCAAACACACAGGCCTGGCAATTCATAGAGAACACTCAAAACAATCGATGGTTATGCATCTCAGTGACTCACATGTCGGAGGCAATATTTACTTCACAACTAAAGAATGAAGAAAAAATTGATCGACGCTGCTGACAGCAAAGGGCGTCCCATTCGAAAATATCAAACGCATATCTTGCTAAAATCAATGAGCAAAATTTGACAAGGTTGTCCCATTCCAAAATATCAAATGCCTAGGATTGTGGAATGGGAAGGGTTTTCCATCAGTTCGGACATTGACATGGCACCTCGTGCTAAATAAACCAGCTATTCTTTTTGTGCAGTTCCACCAAAATCAACCAAATTCACGTGTAGCTTGTATGATTTCGCCCTTATATGTTGCAACACCTTGAACTTATGGGAACCTCCTTTCTTGTGGTGGAAATGAATGATTCGATGTATTCATGAACATTTTGTGCAGTTCCCATTAAAATCAAGCTGAGCACCCCTGTTTGCACAAATACAAAAAAGTGATTAGTATAAAGCAAACTGTACTATGAATTGACAGTTTCAACAGGCACATACATGGTCCATGTAGAGCACACTTTTAGAAAAAATGGAACTCACCAGAAAGAATCCTAGAACAACATTGTACTCGTGCATCACAGCAAAAAAATGGAGATTTGTTAGTCCTTCTAAGCTGAAGTTAGTTTGGTCTTGTCGGGAGTACTATACTCCTCGATTAGTTTAATGTTTCCAACATCTTCATGTGTAGTTCCACTAAAACATATGGTATCTTCAAAGAAGATCCCTGTTTGCACAAGTAGAGATAATTACGTATGGCATCAAATCAGTGGCAAAATAATTGCGCGTTCCAGCCATAGCAATGAATTAAGATGCAAAACTATATCATTACTTGTGTCATCACAGTTCCAGTGCTTCATTACAGCACCGGGTGTTGATTTTTGTTTTTCTTCCGCTTGTTCTTCCCCTTCATCACTTGGTTCAATAAGAAGACCTCTCATGATGCGGAATTCAAACAACTCACAAGAAGAAGATCTAAACCAGATTCGCCTTAATGGATAGGAAGTAAGATCTCCTCTTGTGCAGTTCCACTAAGATCAAGCAATCAAGCAACGTTGTCGGTGTGACATTTTGGTTGAACTGCACAAAACACTCTTAAAACAAAGTGTTTTGTGCAATGCAAAAAAAGGTCACAATGGCAACGAGGTGAAGTAGATAACCCTGTTTACATAGAGGTGCAAAGGAAACAATTAGTGGTCAATAACGGTGGATGACACAGAAGCCAACAAAAAGAAGCATCTACCTTATATAAATGGGAAAGAAAGCAGGACAGTAGCATTTCTCAAACGGTGGCATTGATTAATATTAACATAGAGATTATATTAACAATAAAATTCGTTAAACATGTAAGTTGCTTTTAATTGTGGCATTGCATCAATTTTCCAGCGGCATTATTAGAGGGTGTTTGTTTACAGGGACATTTTGGTGTAGGGACTAAAAAAACTCTGTGTCAGTCCCATCTAAACCAAACAGGAGGGACTTTTAGGGACTAAAAGTGGGCATTTGGGACTAAAGAAAGAAGACCCCGAGGGAGTCTTTTTGGGACTTTTTCCAATAGTTGCCCCTGCCACGCATCGCACCTTGTTTCTATTAGTTCATTACTAGGGGTAACATGGTCTTTTAGCATGTCAGTTAATAACCTCTAGTCCATGTTTAGTCCCTGGAACCAAGCAGGTAGGGACTAGGGAGTTTTTAACCAAACGGGGCCTTAGATTTAACAACAGCTAATGAGTTGCACGGGACAGTGGACGCACCAGCATCATGTGCATCTACCGATGTACTGTGGTCATGGACAGTCTGTTGCAACAAAGAACAAACAACCAAGGAGCATATTTGTGTTATTCCCAGTTTTGTTATCTTTAGACACCTTTCCCTATGTGAACGCAACAAATATAGTCCTGCTCAATCTCTATAGCCTTGTCCCTTCCTTTCCTTTTTGAACTAGTACTTTCGCCCTTTCCTTTCCTCTTTGAACCACGTCCTAGATTTATGCGATAAGACTTTCCCCACTACTTTCCCCCATTCCTTTCCTCTTTGAACCACGTCCTAGATTCATGCTATACAACTTTCCCCCTTCATTTCCTCTTTGAACCACGTCCTAGATTCATGCTATATACAACATTTCCCACTACTTTCCCCCACTCCTTTCCTCTTTGGACCACGTCCTAGCTCCATGGTATACATGCAGCTAGGGAAATGCATGTGGAGTAAGTAAAATATACCTTAAGGTTCTTGGGGCGTGGTTTGGTGGGCGACGGGACGGCAGGAAAGTAGAAGGGGTCGGAGGCTCTCCCGCGCCGCCACTGGGTGGAAAGTGAATAGCTGCGTCGCTAGTGGATTCCCTCCCTCGCTGACGGTGATAGCGTTAAGCATCCTTCCCTTCCTGGTGCACGGATCCTGCCGGCTCTTTGAGCAGCAGTGAGGGGAGAGAGAGGCCAACGAGGTCTTGTTTAGATCTGGAGAGGGCGAGAGAGTGTGAAGAGAGCAACTACAAGTGTTGAGGCTCCAGCGGGAGAGGGCGAGAGAGTGTGAAGAGAGCAACTACAAGCGCTGAGGCTCCAGCGTGTATATATATACTGGAGAGAGAGTGTGAAGCGTGCAAACCCTAGCAAACATTTTGACCAGTCAAAGAATCCTCCTGGCAAAAATTATGCTCAAGTGTAGTTATCGAACCCGAGACCTCAAGTTTGATGAGCGAACAGGCTAACCAGCTACACAACCCTCCCGTTATGTTCAACGAGAGGAAAATAACCTTTTACACATTCCTGCATTCGTGTGACAAGCATGCCGTGTTTTTTTTTGTGTGTGGGGGAGTCATTGGGATTTCAATCATAATCGTGTCATGTGGCTTTGGTGGTAAGACTATCCACAGTGGTGCAAAAATAATGCAGCCTTAGTCACCTTACCTCTCACCACGTAGTACGTTGGGTCCCACCAGTCAGAGGGTGAAACAAACAAATTAATAAGAAAAATTAAAAGCGCCAGCAGTGTATCTTACCTCACACATCTCGCTACTGCTCGGGAACACTTTCCAATTGATCCCTCTGTTCGCTCACGTACTATTTTAAGTGAATCCTTATTATAACATACACATAAATTTTGGGCACTTGTATTCGACTTAAGTCAGTGTGCCACCGTATCTCGTATACTTACTATCCCTCCGTCTAGGTGTAATAAGTCACGTTAGAAGGTGCAATGGGACCAAGGTGCGTGCGTGTGCGTGTGTGTGTTTAACAGCATGTGTGTGTTAGACAGTGCGATAGATCGACCTACTCCTACAGAGAGATGGTGTGTAGTGTACGGTTTTAGCCGCGAGAGTTGGTGCATCCTCTCGTTTCCGGGCATGTCCGGTAGGGACATGCGGACAGCTGCCACGCCCGCTCCTGACCAGCCTGGCCCACCCAAAGCCCCTCCATCGCCCGCGCGCGCTTCCCGCCTGAAACGGTCAGCGCCGCTCCAAAGAATCGGTGTCGCATTCATGCCCGGGCAGAGCGGACGTGACCTCTCACTCGCGCAAGAGTGATGGTTGCTTGATCCGTCCAACTTACCGCTGGGTCTCTTTGATTTGACGGCTCATTAGTCTTTATTACTGAGGTGGTAGGACTGCTGGATGTCCCACGCTTTCGGCGAAAGGAGGTACTACTACTACTAGATTACAATTTTCTCCATTCTTACAGCAGAGGAGTGCAAGAGCAGTGAAAACATGCATGCCTAGTGATTACATGGCCCACCTCACACTATCACCGTGCGACACCTAACTCTTTACATAGTACTCCCTCCGTTCCTAAATATTACTAGATGAGTCCCCACGCGTTGCCGCAGAACAGTGGTATATCTCTCTGCGCAAAATTATCGGTTTCATAGAACTAAAAAAACTCTATAACTACATGACAATTGTGGTAGCCAAACTAAATAAACTCCCATCATCATTTAGAGCATCCCACGTAAGGAAAAAAGATAAGCCAACTCCTACTGCATAATGGGATTATATTTTTCTTTTTGACATGTTAATGGGACTTAAAAGCTCACTTACATGCATGCTACCGGTGCATGCTTGCATGCAGACATGTTGATGTGATTTAAAACCCACTCACATGCATGTGCCACGGTATTTCTGCATGCTTGCATGTGGCTTAGTGCGGAGCCTCTCAACGTCTAGATCAGACGGCTATTATGGACTGATTTACTTCATCGAAAAGCTACATCAATTTTGATGATGTGGCTCAAGGAGAGGATAGAGAATTCCTAGTAGTGGGGGCTAGCTATTACTAGTAGATAAGTCTTTGTAGAGATTCCACTAGGTGAACTACATACGGAACAAAATGAATGAATCTACACTTAAAATGCATCTATATACATCCGCATGTGGTTCATGGTGAAATCTCTACAAAGACTTATATTTAGGAACGGAGGAAGTACTAGTATAGTACTACGTACTGTAATTTATCAGCGAGATAAATGTGTACAATGCTATGAAGCTTCCAGCTCCTGTTACATGTATCTTGCGTCAAAGGTTGCCCGTTGCAACATTTCATCAAATACAAAGGAGACTAACATGCATGCTATTGCATCTCAATGATTGACAAAATCATAGCAAATATACTCCCTCCATTCCAAAATAATTGTCTCAACTTTGTGCTAACTTTAGTACAAAGTTGTACTACTACTAAAGTTGACACTTATTTTGGAACATAGGCATCTAAAGAAAAAAGGATCCATGCAGTCCCTAGCCCTTGAACCGCGAACCCTGACCAGGCTTCAATTTGCTGGAAACGTTCGAGCTTCTTAATAAATGAAGTTTGCAACCTTTTGACCATCGGATCATTTTGTGCAGTTTCACCAAAATTGAGATGAGCATCCCTATGGCAAAGAAATTGAAGAAGCGTGATTAGAATAAGATTACTGGGACTAGTTGATGAGACATAAACTCATCACAAATACAGTACGTAGAAGCCAGTAGAGGTTTGCCTCAAAAAAAGCCAGTAGAGGTATCAGGTATGTGCGGGGAAAAGAAGTAGAGAAATATCCACAGGGAGTGATGTGGGCAGCTAGAGCAGTGGTGCTAGCTGGCTGTAAAGGGAGTTGTACCTGGGGACATAGCTCAACCTTGAGGAGGGCGGCGGGAGGCAGCAACTGCCCACGTTGCGGCTATGAGCAAGGAAGGAAGGAAACCTCACCGGCTTTGTGAGATAGAAGGGCGGGGACCCCTGATCGGGTCGTGCCGATAGTGGGTTTTCACCGTTCGCGATGGCCACCGCATCTACACTAAGCATCCACCCCTTCCCCAAGAGGACGTGATCCGCCGGGATGTTAGAGATGTGGCCATAGTCGTTTTGTGCGAGAGAGTGTGAAGAGAGCAACCCCAGCAAGCAACCGTGTAGGCTGGCCCGTCCGGACTATGTATATAGTGGAGCGCTCGCGCGTGTAGGAGTAAACTCCTCTCCAAAATATTAACCTTGCGATTGGCTCTTCACCTCTTCGGGAAGTCGAGCAATGATGGTAGTGCAGTATATATCGTTATGGCTATATGAGACCGAATGAATTGTTGCACGTCCACCACGTGGGAGAGGGTCGAGGGGCGAGGGAGAGTGCTACTACCTCCGTCCTGGTTTATAGGTCCCTTTTATAGTTTGTGCCAAATTTTGACTAAAGATTTAACTAACAAAATGTTAATGCATGTCAAAAAAATTATCTCATTGGATTCGTATTTGAACATAGTTTTCAAAAATACAATGTTTGGTGACATGCGTGAACATTTTCTTAGTTTAATCTATGGTCAAAATTTGGCACGAAATACAATGGGGACCAATAAACCCGGACAGAGGTAGTAGTATATACGGAGCAAAATGAGTGAATCTACACTCTAAAATACGTCTATATACATCAGTGTTTGGAGTATGTACTAGTAGTTCATATTGAAATCTACTAAAGGACATATATATTCCAAACAATATGATATAATCTCTATAACCAAGGTAGTAGGGACGAGGAGTAAACAGAGGGAGTAGTAAATTTTTCTCCTCGTCCTGCGAGCCACCACGCGCATGGGCGAGGGAGCGGGCATAAAGGCGGAGCAAGATTCACCTCATCCTGCGAGCCACCGCGCCCGTGGGCGGGGGAGACGGCATACTAAGCAAGCTTCTCCTCATTCTGCGAGTTGACGGGACACATCAAAAGTACTCCAGTGTATAGAGCCTTGCCTCTAAGGTAGGCCCCACATGGTTTGCCTCTTTTTTTAATTTAACATAACGCGTCAAGTCGCAATTTGTTTGTTCACCCGTGGTAGACGATCCTCCCACCACCAAGTGGAAAACCAGTACACGTGCCAAATTACCACGTGGGTGCCTTTTTCGTACAGAAATGAGCTCCACCGTGTACCCGCGCGGGTGTGTTTGGGAAAGAGATGGGAGTACGTGCACCGTGCATGCACCTCTTCTCTTCGTGCATGTCCCCCACCTACGTGTGTGTGTTTGTGAGAGATACAAACCACGTTCGTGAGTGTTTTTTGTTTTGGGGTGGGGTGGGGTGGGGGTTGATTTCGTGAATTATTTGTGGGAATATGTGTCGATGACATCTCAAACAATATTTTGCATGCAATGTGTGTGAAATGGAGGCCTATCCATATTATACATAGAGGGTCGGGCAATCCACGAGAAGAGTGGGAGGGGTCGTAGCTATCCATAGAGTCGAAGAGAGGATCAAGTGGGTGGGTGCGAAATCGATGAAGAGAGCTATCGAAATTGTGTGTCTGTGCAAGTCAAAGATATAGCGCGACTGGCCTACCGGAACGTTAGAGGGCACATGTCAAGTTTGTGTGTGGCAAGGAGACATAACTAGAGCGCTCGATGTATCGGTGTGTGTGAGGGGGTGGGGGGAGGGGTAGGCAGAGGCCTAACTATAGAGGTAGAACGACTCGTATATGTGTTGAGAAGGAGAGACCCAGCTATGTCTTGAGGGAGATCGGTCGACATCCATACATAACTGAAGGACGGGAAATATGATGGGACAGAGAGAGAGGAGAGAGAGAAGGAGCGAGAGGGAGGGAGAGTGGTAGAGTGCCGGATGGGTGATGGAGTTGCTTCTCGGAGATGTTGGGAGAGGCCTACTAGACAAACTGAGGGTGGAAGTGCAATGTTATAGATAAGAGTGGGGATGTGTTTCTGTGTGTGCCTGTGCATGATAGATCTGTCGGGACGCATCCATGGATGATGAAGGGGAACCATGTGTTTGGTAAGCAAACTAACTAGATCGGTAGATCAATTGTTGTTTGTCGGAGGAAGGGAGAGACACAACTAATGAGGTAGATCGATCGACGTGTGGGTAAAAACGAGTGATAAGGACCTAACTAGCTATATGTATAGTGAGAGATCGGTCGGTGTACGTCCATTTGTTAGAGGCAAATAAGGCCCAGTGAGACGGATAGACAGAGAGAATGGAGCTAGGAGGTGGTGCAAGAGGCCCAGCTACTAGCTAGATAGGGGGAGGAGTGTGCGGTTGTGAGATCGATAAAAAGAGGGGCGAGAGTTTACACGTGTCTCTGACCGTATGAGAGACACGAGGCAAGGACACATAAAGGAGGAGATTGAAAGTGTGTGTATGTTGTAGGCAGGCATCACTGGAGAGGTTTATCGATCGGTGTGTGTTGGAAAGGAGTTGTGGAGACTCTGGGAGAATGACCTAAAGAAAATAAATGAATGTGCCCGGTGGATAGAATGTCGAGAGAGGGGGAGGGCGAGGAGGGCGTGTGCGTGCACGAGAGAAAGTTAGTGGTAGCTACAAAGGTTAGATGATTGTGTGGGTGTAAGAGAATAACAAAGATCATAATTTGATATGAAAGCGGATTCATATATTTGAATAGGAGATCATAGTGTTTTAAACATTGCATGCATGAATATAGCAATGATACACGTGTTGTGCACATGTTATACCATAATGTGATAATGCATGGCATTTGCAACTCACAGCTAAATGCCGAACAATCTAAACCATACTATACATCAAACAATCCCACATTTTATTTGAATTTGTGATAATGTGTGGCGTTTGTAGCTTACAACTAAATATCGAGCAATCTAAACAATACTATATATCGAACATTCTCACATTTTATTTGAATTTGTGGTAATGTGTGGTGTTTGCAACTCACATCTAAATACTTGTAGCGTAGGGGGCGGGGCACCATACATAATGTGATAAACACATTATACATATGAGACATGGTTTAGATTATGAAGATCTAGCTAGAGCTAGAAATGTAATGTGATTTGAAATCAAAATAAAGTGGATTCAAAAAATCTAGTCGAGTTCATATAGTACACATAGTTCATATGTAACTCGAGACTAATCATGTAGTGTGCTGTGAAGATAATACACAAACGATGGTTTAACTTGACAATAATGATGATTGTAGATATTATTAAAACAGAGAAACGAATTCAAATGCTTTGACTTCACAACAATCATTAATGTAGATCTTATTCAAATTTAGTTCATATTGAAGCGGTAGTATATACGTTTGGAATGCACTAAAACGTTCATTTGAGTAGTAGGTTGCATGCATTATACACGTAGCGAAATATTTTAATTGCACATAACATGAATTCAAAGTTTTGATTGACATTTGTAGTGCGCATTGATTTGGTACAGTACACGTTAGGCTTGTCCGGAAATTTCAACCCGGGCCTTGTTAGCCCAAAATATTTAAGATATATCTTTGTCTCGTTGTGCTCCGACAACTCCCTCCATCTCAACCCGCGCCTTGCTATTCCGAAATTACAACGCACGCGAAAACTCCCACCTCCTATGAAATCCCGACACGCGAAATGCCCGTGGCACCCCTGAACCGAAAGAACCGCCTCAAATCGGTGGGGGGTACTTTTGTAACTTACCCCACATTTCGGACAAGCGCGTCTCTAAGCCATGGTTCCCCACTGCCATCCCATCCGCCCACCCATTCGTACACCGAGGCCGCGAAAACCCGCGACGAAACACCACACCCTGCTCCGTCCGCCACCCAGCTGGGGCCTCTTCCCCGACGACATCGTCCACAGCAACACCTCGACGTCCCTGATCCACCATACCGGATGAGGATCCGTCGTCGATCTCATCGTCCCGCCAGTTCAGCCACCCCATCCTCCACCTCCAAGGAGATGCCCCGATGTTCCCCTCGTCTTTCGCGCCACCTCCATTCTCACACCATCGTCTTCACCTGCACCACTGGAAGAGCATCATCATCACCGTTTCCTCGGATGAAGTTGTGGCCTAATCGGCGCCACCAAAGAGGTTGTACGCTAATCGCCGCATTTTATTCTTGATTCGATCTCACGGTGCTACCGGCGCTCGGTCTCGAACCAACACGGCGCAGCGCCATCCACGGCGGCATCGCCGGCCACTTCCTCCACGGCGTCGCTCCCTCGGCGGCGACGTCCACAACAGTAGTAGCTGCTGCTACTTTAGCTCTCTCTCGCGCTGCTGCTCTGCTCTTGTTCTCGGCCCCTTGCCTGGTCTGCTCTTGCTATTGCTCTTACTCACACTGCTGCTCTCGCTCTTGCCCTTGCTTGCGATGCTGCTCCGATTTGGCTACACTTTAGTCGACTGAATCGACTTTTGGGTCAGTCAATTTTGAAGGGGTGGGCTCGCCGGGGTGAAGGAAGAACCAGCCGCAGTGGGGAGGGGGGCTCGCCGGAGAGGTACCCCACTATCTATCTTAGGGTTCAGGATGTGGGCGGTGTTCGTCGGCGGTGGCGGGGCGTTGGCGGGACGGTGGCGTCGGGATCGCCGGAGGAAAAGCTCGGCACAGGGGGGGGGGCAGCGAACCGGCGGTGGGGACTGTTTTCGGGGCGGGCGGGGCGGCGGGGGCCTGCTATTTGGCCGGTGGTGGCTGGCGGCTCAGGGGGGTGGAGGTTGAAGTTGAACCGCAGGCCCTTGATTTTGTATCCAACGGCTGCAAAATCGACTGATCAGAGATGGAAAACTCAGTCAACCAATGTGTAGCCTCACCTAGCTAGTGCGTTCAATTTCGACAGCAAAATTCAGTTTCGACAGCAAAATTCAGTTTTGATTGTTAAGTTCAGTTTCGACAGTTAAGTTCATTCTCGACAGTTAAGTTCAGAGATGAGCGGCTGACGTATTTTACATCTAGCACTTTGTGGTTATGTATTTTACTTCATGTATTGGAGATGCTATTAGAATTCCACTCAAGTTAACGTTGTTTGTTGTCTCTCTTGTCCTGCTTCAGCCTCGGCGTCGTACAACTCACCGGAGCTGCTCCAACGACGAAACTCTCCATCACAGCGGAGCAGTACCTTGGGCTCCATCTCCAGACGCCTAAGATCTTCTTCCCCTCCTCCGACAGCAAAGTCAGTTGGAGCATCCTCACCGGCCAACCCAATCATGCTGAGATCGACATGGCTTCGCCAAAGAGGTTGTACACTTGTTGCATCTCTTTTTTACTCTACATGTTATATATATTGTCCACTGAGCACACGGATTTGTTCCTTTAGTGTCTCCTTGAAAGAAAAAAACGTAGGAATTTTAATTTTCACTTGTCCTCCTTTTCAAATTCCTATTCATGAAGCACAAGACTAAGAGATTGTAGCATAATAGCATTATAACTGTACATTTTCTTGTGGTTTGACTTAATCTCACCATGCTTCTTTGCATCATGTGATCTTCCAATTGTTGTGAATCAAACACCCAGATTGGCAGAAATCCAGTGTTTTTAAATTCTCTGTTTTGCACGTGCATTCCTATCCTATTCCTGTCTATTTCCTATCCCTGCATTGTTGGAATCCTCCAATTCAAACGAGCCCTTATAGAATTACTTCTCTTACAGATAGTTGTCAAAGAAAACCTTGTGTGGTTTGTCCCGCTCCTGCTGCACCGTCGTCCACCCCAGTTCAGCTGCTCCAACGACAGAAAGGTCCAGCATAGCAGGCATCCGGCCTCCATACTGTCTTTCACCGCCTCAGATCTTCTTCCCCGCCGCTGACAGCCAACAAAACTGCATTACCGTCATCAACCGAGCAGATGACCTCGAGGACTACACGGGTCCACAAGAGAGGTCGCACTCTTTCGTGTCTGCTTACATTATGCATCGCTAAATATTACATGCTACTTTATCGTCCTAATCACCGATTAGACTCTGAGTCAGCTCCAAACTAATGGTCAAACTTGAGTTTTTAAATGGTTGTGGGGTACATATCGGGGCCGCTATCAATAGTATCTATCTACTATCTGGTTAATCTCCAGTGTCTACTATGAGTTTCATGTTGGGTGGGAAACAAACAGTAAAGAAGCCATTATCTGTGTTTTTTAACTGAAGCCATTATCTGCCTGCTATTATTGGTTTTGGGTTTATCCACAGGTTGCTACCATCACTCTGGATTTCTGCATGCACTCCTTACATAATCTCACTATGTTTTATTCCTATGCATGACAGTTATTGTAAACAATGGAACTGAACATGTAGAGCAAAAGAGACGAGCCTTGCGTGGCAATCAAATTTCATGCAGACGTCGCTCCATGGTAGGCGCAAAGGCAGCCCCCCCTCCACGCATTTTGGATTGTAATCGAGAGGAAGATATCTGTTCTGAGGGGGATTCAGAAGGAGAAGACAACTCCTATTTACCCCGTGAGGTCTTCACACTAACTTGGCATGCTGATGTTGGTTATATCATGCATATGGTGTCTTGCATTGCTTACTTTATACATCAAATATGCCATCTGCTTAGTTTAGACATCCTTTGTGCGAATGCCATCTGTTTAGTTTATTCATCGTTTATGTGAATTATGCAACGCCATCTTGTTTAGCCAGGCATCATATATGTGAATTTTGCAATGCCATCCTGCTTAGTCAGTCATCTTATATGTAAATTATATCAGGCCATCCTTTTTTTCTGTTACATATTACATTTGTCAACAATTTTAGCACATTCAACTGCTCTTCGTGTGCATCAGCCATTTGACACGGTGATGGCAAATTCTAGAGTGAAAACAAGGTCTTCAGAGCAGACTATGCTATCTGACGGAGCGCATATCTCGCGGGTTATGGATAGCTCCTCAGAGGAGGATTCAGAGACAGATGACCAGTCC
>NC_041393.1:632689586-632716372 GCF_002162155.2 Triticum dicoccoides | reverse complement strand
TATGTTGCTCATATCGTGCGTATGGTGTCTCGCATTGCTATGTCATTTGATTAGTTTAGACATGCTTTGTGTGAATGCCACCTGTTCAGTGTCTAATTACCATATATGTGAATTATGCATTGCCATCTTGTTGCAAGACGTTATATATGTGAATTATACAATGCTATCTTGTTGCAAAGGCATTATATATGTGAATTATGCAATGCCATGCTGTTTAGCCAATCATCATGTATGTGAATTATATCATGTTATCATTTTCTTGTATTACGTGTTCCATTTGTCGACAACGTTTGTTTATTCAACTACTCTTCCTGTGCATCAGCCATTTGAAGCGGTGATGGAAGTATCTGGAGTGAAAACAAGGTATTCAGAGCAGACAATGCTACCTGCTAAAGCAGACATCTTGCTGGTTACAGAGAGCTCCTCAGAGGAGGATTCAGAGACTGATGACCAGTCCTATTTCCCCCCTCAGGTCTATGCTCAAACTTGGCAGGGTTATATTACCCATGTCATGCATGTTGTCTTGCATTGCTTAGTTTTTACATCATATATGGATTGCCATCTGCTTATTTGATTACTATATAAATCATATATTTCAATTATATCATGCCATCATGTTTACATAATACATACACATCATCTATCTGAATTATGGCATGGCAACCCAATTAATAAAGACATCATATAGTTATATCATCTCATCCTGTTTAGTGTTTACAGTCATCATATTTTGAATTATGGCATTCTATCCGTAAATGTATGTGAATTATGGCATGCCAACCTATTTAATAAACACATTATATAGTTATGTCATGTCATCCTGTTTACATAGTCTCATATTTTGAACTATGTCTTTCCATCTTTTTTAGTTAGCCATCATAATGTGAAATTGTGTCATGCTATCCTGTTTAGTTAGCCATCATATATGTGAAATTGTGTCATGCTATCATGTTTGGTTAGACACCATAAATATGAATTATTCCATCCCCTCTTTTATTCCCCACTACCATTGCATCTGTCTATCATACAATGTCTATACTTTCAATTACTTTTCTTGTTTATCATCAATTTGAATTGGAGAGCGTTATGGCAGTATCTAAGGGAGTAACAACACGGTCTTCAGAAAAGATATTGCTACCAGTTGATGCAGATAGAACCACGGTTGTACTTGCCCAAGGACCAGATCCACCACACATAACCCAGACTCTCGCAGATTGTACCCCTACCCAGTTGGACAGAGAACCAGCTACACCCCTTCTAACCCCAACCCCGACAGATTGTAACCCACTTCCAGTTGACACAGCACCATCTCCACCACAGAGCACCCAAACACGAGCAGTTAGTAAGGGAACTGCAGTGCCCAAAGCACGAGGACCACCACTCTGAATCCCAACTCAACGCTCAAAGAAGAAGAAGATTTGTAATCAGGTCAGGTTCTGTAGCTATGGTTCATACTCCTTTGCTCTTGCATTACTGTATTTACTCATACCAACTATTTTCAAATTTGAAGGATGGAATTGAAACTCCAATGGCGCAACAGGTATGTTTTAAACCTGTTTCTTTAACTAATTTGCTGTTGTAACCTGCTCTATGTTGATTTCAGTTTCAATTGAATAAACAGTTATGTTCTCATGTCATGCACATTACAAGTGTTGTTATTGCTCTATAGTTACCCACAATTATATTCTGTCTATTCTGATTTGTCTTGAACAAATATTATTTGAACTGTGTCTCTATCTTGATTTGGCAACAAAAACTAGAATGATATAGACCATAAAGTGACCATGGTACATAGATATATGTTTGTTTCATGTTGTTATCCTGTCCACTTTACTACTGAACTCATTTACCAAAATGAGTTTCATATACAACATGGTAAACATGTGAAGTGTCTGCTTGTTTCTCTTTTAGAATGCGGACAAAATATTGGAGAACGGTACCGCGTTATCCAATGGTAAAGGAAGTAATGCAGATAAGGTTCAAGATAGTGAGACATCCCTGTTGGTCTCCAAGAAAGCTGATAAAAACTATCTTGACAATAGTGAGGGAACCCAAAAGTCCTGTCTTGATGTAGTGTTCGAGTTACTGGCCACTACTGCTGGCACAAGCTCTTCGAACTCGCTGCCTGGATCAGTTCGTCTTCTTGAGTCTCAACTTCATGTTGGAAGACATCAATCAGATGTGCTGTGACGGGAAGCTGAAGGACTGAGGAAGTCCCTGCAGAATTTAGATGCATATTTTCTGGTGCAACTGCAAGCGCTGGAGGATTTAAGTGCCAAACAAGAGAAAGTTAATAAGCTTGCTAAGCATCTTGCCAGCATTATGGGTACCCAGGATATTCTTTCTTGAGATCTTTTGAAGTGATTTCAGTTCTGGATTTGTTTTGTTGCGGCGTTTATTTGCGCTGGTCGCCAACTTTGACAACCAGTGTATATGATATGCTTCTTTGTTCCCTATATTTGCACTGGTGGCGAACTTTGATGCCCAGTGGATGTAATATGTGTAATAGCCATGATAGCCTAGCGTTAGTTGCTTGCTTATTAATTTCCTTGTTGTCTTGTTTATTTGTTTGCTTGTAGTCATTGCAGTTTTTTTTGCGGTTTGCTAGTGGCTGCAATAACATATTTTTTAAAAGTAGGCCACAATAACCATGGGCTAATATTTACTGTAGTGACACTAGGCCTCCTACTGGCCGTAGAAACAGTGGGCCTTCTACGGGCCGTAGAAACAATGGGCCTCCTACGGGCCATAGAAACAATGGGCCTTCTACGGGCCATATCATCAATGGGCCTTATACGGGCCGTATGATCGATTGGCCAAACATGGGCCAAACAGACCGCATTATGGTCGTAAACGGGCTAGAGTTGGAATCGTCCGTTCATGGGCCGACCATAATGGGCCATCTTTAATAGGCCGTATTTGATAACGCTATGAAAAAGGCCCAACATATTAACGAACCACAAACAGGCCGACTGTAACCATAGGCTGAATTTGGCCCACAAGAAGAAAATGACAGTAACGGACCATAAGTAAACGAATGCTGGAAATGAGCCCAACAATAAATGGGCTCTGAGAACGCCGAAAGATAACATGGGCTGGAAACAGCCCAACGGAATAGCGGGTCGTTAATGGGTATAAAGTGATACACTGTTCATTACGGGCCAGTTTCACCACGGGCCGTTAATGGGTGTAAAGTGATACACTATTCATTAGGGGCCAGTTTCACCACGGGCCGTTAATAGGCCAAGAGTTACATAGGGCCTCATATGGGCCGAAAGACGTCATGGGTCATACATGCGCCAGAAGTGAAAACGGGCTGGAATCATATTGGATGGCCCAGATGACGCTACTGGGCCTAATTCAGATAGGGCGTAACGGGCCTTGGGTTAGCGGTTGTAAATGGGCTATATGTGAATAGGCCGTTAACAGGATTTCCATGGGCCGGCCCGCCACCTTTTAACCAAGTCAAAAAGGCCGGCCTTTTCACAGGAATGGGCCTCTGTTGGGCCGTGCCACGTGTCGATATATCATATGCGCCTTCCGTCCAATGAGTGGATGACATCTGTCCCAACGATGAGCCGCACGTGTTTCCTCCAGCCAATGATGATTTTACACGTGGAAAATCCCCATTGGTCGGGGCTGTTAACGGGTTATCGGATCCAAAACCCGACCCGATAGCTTAACAGCGTTCCGTTACGGTGGATGCCACGTGTCGGTCACCCTTGATGAAAGCACTTATGTGACACACAATTTATTGTCATGGAAGTGGACACATCTGTGATGATAATTTTGGTAATGTCATGGGACACTTCTACAACAGCACAGGTATGACTATCTTGATTCTGTCATAAATTTGTCATGGATGTACATGCATGACAGAAAACGCGACCTACTGTGACAAACACGTATCATCACGGAAGTGTATTTTTTTGTAGTGATTAAAGCCAAGTAGAAAAAAAAGTTACAAAGTTACAATAAAAGAAGCAAGGTTAGGGGGGAAGACTACTTACAAAGAGTATTTATGGTAGGGCAGCTATCCAAGAAGTTAAATTATTCCTATAATTACACTTGATTCTATGATCTAAAAGAGAAATGTCATAAATAAAATTCCTCCTCTAGGATCTGAAAGTAGGCAGCTCATTTCTGAGAATCTTCCCATTTCTCTGAGTCCAAATATTCCAAGTAGCCGTGAAGACTACCTCAGTAAAAAATGGGTATCCAAAGTCCTTCCTTGAAGCACAAGCCATCTCAAAAGTGGTCTGATTAGGATGAACACTCCATGAGATGCCCAAGTAATTCCAGACACGTTGGCTGAAGTTGCAAACAAAGAATAGATGAGCTCTATCCTCATGCAAAGCTGAGAGACACATAACACACGTGTCATCCTGGATAATCCAATGTCGACGCTACATCATGTCCCTGGTGTTAAGGTGATCCATCAAGAGAAGCCAGCTAAACACATTGAGCTTGAGAGTGCAAGAACATTTCCATATCCACCCGAATATGGGGTCAATGACGATGTCAGAAAAACAAGACAAGTAATAAATCCTTGACTGATAATCACCAGATTTTGAAGTCCATTTCCAGACATCATTTTCCCCCTCCTGAAGATTAATCAAAGGCATTAAAGCCTGGAGCTGATTGAATTCCACAAAGGCTTCTACCGATAAAGGCAGGTGAAAATTGTCGGTCAGGTCGGACAACTCCATCACATCCTTAACGGTAAGTGTGTCATCAATCACAAAAGAGTGAAGCCTCGGGAAAGGTTGTTGCATGGGAACCACCTCATTATTGAGTTGCCAACGATCCAACCAAAAACCCACCGTATCCCTCGACCGCACGTGAGGGACAGCCAACTTGCAAAACTTGTCATACAACTTCAACACGTCACGCCACCAGAAAGAACCACAACTCTGAGTGACTTGGGGGTAGCAGCAGCATAATATGTGTCCCAAATAAGTGATACCCAGGGTACGTCCATCTTATTAAAAATTGAAGAAATTCTTGATTAACAAGGCATCGTTTTGCATGCCTAGGTCAAGCACTCCAAGGCCTCCCCGATTCTTAGGCCGACAGACCAAGTCCCAAGCCGCCAATTATTGCCGTGGCGTATCCGTGTTCCCCCTCCACAAACATTGCCACATGATACGTTCAATCTGCTTCAAAATTCCTTGTGGCAATGAGAGAGTGCACAAAAAATATATCGGCATAAAACAAAGAACAGATTTTAGAAGTTGCAGCCGGCTACCTTGGTTCAATAGACAAGAGGAAGAAGATAATCTTCTCAAAATGCAATCCGCTAAGGGTAACAAGTCATAAATTGTGGGACGAGAGGTCCCCATTGGTAATCCAAGGTAGGTGAATGGCATGGAACGAATATCACACCCAAGAAAGTAGCCACACGCTTTCTCTCATCATCGTACATATTTATTGGTATCAATGAAGATTTACTAAAGTTGACCCGCAGACCCGTAGACCTAGCAAAAACCTCAAGCATTTCCTTGAAATCAATGAGTTGGCTGTCAATAGCGGGAAGAACGATTAAGGTGTCATCAGCGTACTGCACAATCGGAAAATCCATCAAATTGGTTGGTATGGGAAGTGTGAGAATGTTCATTGAGCACATCTCATTTACCACCGACTGTAATAAATCAACAGCAATCACAAACAACAAAGGAGATAATGGATCACCTTGACAAACACCCGAACGGCAGACAAAGTGATTACCAGGCACTCCATTCTGAAGAACCGAAGAGGACCCAGTGGACAAGATACTATCGATCCAACTTGTCCAACGGTTATCAAAACCCTTACATTTCAATATCCTGAGAATCAGCTCATGCTCAATGGTATCAAATGCCTTCGTGAAGTAATGCGTTAGTTACAGATTGCTACAGACTGTTTTTTTGAAAGAATCTATTTTTTCGTGTGTTGTTTGCTTATTTTGATGCATCTATGGCCAGTATTAAGTGGTATGAACCATAGAGAACTTGGAATACAGTAGGTTTAACACAAAAATAAATAAAGAATGAGTTCATTACAGTACCTTATGTGGTAGTTTTTTTTTCTTTCACTGACGGAGCTTATAAGATTTCCTGTTGAGTTTTGTGTTGTGAAATTTTCAAGTTTTGGGTAAAGATTTGATGGACTATGGAATAAGGAGTGGCAAAAGCCTAAGCTTGGGGATGCCCATGGCACCCCAAGATATTCAAGAATAGCCAAAAGCCTAAGCTTAGGGATGCCCCGGGAAGGCATCCCCTCTTTCGTCTTCGTTCATTGGTAACTTTACTTGGAGCTATATTTTTATTCGCCACATGATATGTGTTTTTCTTGGAGCGCCGTGTATTATATTAGTATTTGCTTTTTATTTTACCACAATCATTCTTGATGTACACACCTTTTGGGAGAAGCCTACTTGATTGAATTTATTAGAATACTCTATGTGCTTCACTTATATCTTTTGAGCTTGATAGTTTTTGCTCTAGTGCTTCACTTATATCTTTTAGAGCACGACGGTGGCTTAATTTTGTAGAAATTGCTAGTCTGTCATGCTTCACTTATATTATTTTGAGAGTCTTTTAGAACAGCATGGTATTTGCTATGGTTATAAATTGGTCCTAGAATGGTAGGCATCCAAGTCGGGTATAATAAAAACTATCATAGGAAGTGAATTGGATGCTATGATCAATTTGATACTTGCTAATTGTTTTGAGATATGGAGGTAGTGATATTAAAGTCATGCTAGTTGGGTAATTAAGAATTTAAATAATGCTTGTGTTGAAGTTAGCAAGACCCGTAGCATGCACGTATGGTTAAAGTTGTGTAACAAATTTGAAACATGAAGTGTATCTGGCGTGTGCATCCTTATGAGTGGCGGTCGGGGACGAGCGATGGTGTTTTCCTACCAATCTATCCCTCTAGGAGCATGCACGTAGTGCTTGATTTTTGATGACTTCTAAATTTTTGCAATAAGTATATGAGTTCTTATGACTAATGTTGAGTCCATGGATTATACGCACTTTTACCTTTTCACCATTGCTAGCCTCTTCGGTACCGTGCATTGCCCTTTCTCACCTTGAGAGTTGGTGCAAACTTCGCCGGTGCATCCAAACCCCGTGATATGATACACTCTATCACACACAAACCTCCTTATATCTTCCTCAAAACAGCCACCATATCTACCTATTATGGCATTTCCATAGCCATTCCGAGATATATTGCCATGCAACTTTCCACCGTTCCGTTCATCATCATCATCATGACATACATTACTTTTGTCATATTGCCATTGCATGATCATGTAGTTGACATCGTATTTGTGGCAAAACCACCATGCATAATTTTTCATACATGTCACTCTTGATTCATCGCACCATCCTGGTCCACCGCCGGAGGCATTCTTATAGAGGCATATCGTGTTCTAGTTTCGAGTTGTAATTCATGTGTTGTAATCAATGAAAGTGTGATGATCATCATTATTAGAGCATTGTCCCAAAGAAAAGAAAAAAAGGCCAAAAAGAGAAAAAAAGAAAGGCCAAAGAAAAAAAGAAAAGAAGAAAGAAAAGAAAAGAAAAAAAGGGGGCAATGTTACTATCTCTTTTTCCACACTTGTGCTTCAAAGTAGCACCATGTTCTTCATGTAGTGGGTCTCATAGGTTGTCACTTTCATATACTAGTGGGAATTTTTCATTATAGAACTTGGCTTGTCTATTCCTACGATGGGCTTCCTCAAATGCCCTAGGTCTTCATGAGCAAGCAAGTTTGATGCACACCCACTAATTTTCTTTTGTTGAGCATTCATTTATAGCTCTAGTGCATCTACTGCATGGCAATCCCTACTCCTCATGTTGACATCAATTGATGGGCATCTCCATAGCCCGTTGATTATCCTCGTCAATGTGAGACTTTCTCCTTTTTTTGTCTTCTCCACACAATCCCCATCATCATATTCTATTCCACACATAGTGCTATATCCATGGCTCACGCTCATGTATTGCGTGAAGGTTGAAAAAGTTTGAGATTATTTAAGTATGAAACAATTGCTTGGCTTGTCATCAGGGGTGTAGAATTTTGGAACATCTTTGTGTGACGAAAATGAAGCATAGCCTAACTATATGATTTTGTAGGGATGAACTTTCTTTAGCCATGTTATTTTGAGAAGACATGATTGCTTTCATTAGTATGCTTGAAGTATTACTATTTCTTTTGTCAATATGAACTTTTATTTTGAATCATTTGGATCTGAAAATTCATGCCACAATAAAGAAAATTACATTGAGAATTATGCTAGGTAGCATTCCACATAAAAAATTCTGTTTTTATCATTTACGTACTCGAGGACGAGCAGGAATTAAGCTTGGGGATGCTTGATACGTCTCCAACATATCTATAATTTTTGATTGTTCCATGCTATTATATTACCCCTTTTTGGATGTTTATGGGCTTTATTTTACATATTTATATCATTTTTGGGACTAACCTACTAACCGGAGGCCCAACCCGTATTGCTGTTTTTTGTCTATTTCAGTATTTCGAAGAAAAGGAATATCAAACGGAGTCCAAACGGAATGAAACCTTCGGGAGCGTGATTTTTGGAACGAACGTGATCCAGAGGACTTGGAGTGTAAGTCAAGAAGCAATTGAGGCGGCCAGGAGATAGGAGGGCGCGCCCACCCCTCCTGGGCGCGCCCCCTGTCTCCTTGGCCCCACGAGCGGCCACCGGCGTACCTCTTCCTCCTATATATACCTACGTACCCCGAAAACATCCAGGGAGCCAACGAAAACCTAATTCCACCGCCGTAACCTTCTGTATCCGCGATATCCCATCTTGGAGCCTTCGCTGGTGCTCCGTCGGAGGGGGAATCGACCACGGAGGGCTACTACATCAACACCATAGCCCCTCCGATGAGTTGTGAGTAGTTTACCACAGACCTTCGGGTCCATAGTTATTAGCTAGGTGGCTTCTTCTCTCTTTTTGGATCTCAATACAATGTTCTCCCCCTCTCTTGTGGAGATCTATTCGATGTAAACTCTTTTTGCAGTGTGTTTGTCGAGATCCGATGAATTGTGGGTTTATGATCAAGTTTATCTATGAGAAATATTTGAATCTTCTCTGAATTCTTTTATGTATGATTGAGTTATCTTTGCAAGTCTCTTTGAATTATCAGTTTGGTTTGGCCTACTAGATTGATCTTTCTTGCCATGGGAGAAGTGCTTAGCTTTGGGTTCAATCTTGCGGTGTCCTTACCCACTGACAGAAAGGGTTGCAAGGCACATATTATATTGTTGCCATGGAGGGAAAAAGATGGGCTTTATGTCATATTGCTTGAGTTTATCCCTCTACATCTTGTCATCTTTCTTAAAGTGTTACTCTGTTCTTATGAACTTAATACTCTAGATGCATGCTGGATAGCGGTCGATGTGTGGAGTAATAGTAGTAGATGCAGGCAGGAGTCGGTCTACTTGTCACGGACGTGATGCCTATATACATGATCATGCCTAGATAATCTCATAATTATTCGCTTTTCTATCAATTGCTCGACAGTAATTTGTTCACCCACCGTAATACGTATGCTATCTTGAGAGAAGCCACTAGTGAAACCTATGGCCCCTGGGTCTATCTTTTATCATATAAGCTTTCAATATACTTTTATTTGCATCTTTACTTTTTGCATCTATATTATATAATACCAAAAATATATTTATCTTATCATACTATCTCTATTAGATCTCACTCTCGCAAGTTGTTGTGAAGGGATTGACAACCCCTTTATTGCGTTGGTTGCGAGTTCTTTGTTTGTTTGTGTAGGTGCGTGGGACTTTTGAGGAGCCTCCTACCGGATTGATACCTTGGTTCTCAAAAACTGAGGGAAATACTTATGCTACTTTGCTGCGTCACCCTTTCCTCTTCAAGGAAAACCAACGCAAGCTCAAGACGTAGCATTGAACGCCTCTTCGGAGAAATTAGGGTCGTGGAGTACGGCCCGTCGACGCCTGTGATTCATGGCGCTCTCAACTTCGGAATTCGTAGCGTACATTCTATCTTCATCCTCTGTAGGAGGATTGTCCGACGTTGTCCTCGTGTTAGCCTCCGCCGCTGAGTCCGGCTGTGGAATCCGGCTGGTGGATGCGTGGTCAACAGGCTCTCCAGACATTGTCCGGCGAGCGTTTTTTCTGCCAGGGACCACGGACATTGTTATATTTTAAAGATGGTAATCACGGAGCAGGTTTTTAATCATACCACTGCGACAGCATCTCGGTCCTGACCGCCTTCCTCTTGAGCCTACCCGGCTTCGGTGCCCTTTGTTGGTGAGCCACCGTGGGTTCGGCACGGCTCCTCGATGGCCTTCCCTGTAAAACTCAATACATGTGTGGTGGGTAAAGCACAAAGAAGCGATCCTTCTCGGAAGTTGGGACTCCGGGTTTACTTACATGTGATGCAAGGAGTAGGCCAGGATAATCAGCTATGATGGCCACCAAGGCACCGTCACAGCTTAACTGATAGAATGTCATGTCGACGAGCTCCACAAATACGTCCAGATCTTCTTTGAGTCCGGGGTCGAGGGCCCGGTCAGGGGCCTCTGGCTGTGGAGACGGGCTGTGGACCTCCCTCACAGCTTTTCGCAGTTCCTGCTATGAATTGGCAAGGTAAATATTTGTGATGAAGAATGCGGGAATGAATGGAGTTGAGTAAAAGATAGAAGCTCACCCAGCTTGGGGGGTTGTACATGGAAAATCCATCCCGTGGCTTAATATGGAGGAACTCCTCTTCTTCTCCTTTGTACAAATCGGACAGTATTTTCGCCAGAGCGGTGGCGGAGTCCGGACCTTTACGACCGCAGCGGGTGGCATCGTCTTCTCCATTGAAGTGCCACATGGGTTTCGCCCGATATTGAAGTGGCTGCACCCCCCCGCATTATACATATTGACATAACCTCGATTATTGTTAGTCCTGATTTGGCCAGCGTTTTTATCCTGCTCATCGGGTAAAGGACCTCTCTGTTATCTTCCTCCTGGGGGCTCCGGGGGCGCTAGTTGTGGCGTTTCTTTAGCGGGGCATTAGCAAACTCAGGAAGGCCCATCCGAATAGAGTCCGTAAGGGGGACGTCCTCCATATAAAACCACTCCGAAGGCCAGTCTTCGGGTGTCTTCTTCGGGGTACCGGACAGGTCTCCGGTCCCGGCGATACGCCATATTTCGGCTCCGCCCACTTGATATATTGACCCCTCCTGAGTGCGGGGGACGAGGCATAATAGCCTCTTCCATAGCTCGAAATGATCTTCGCAGCCCAGAAATAGCTCGCACAAGGCGATATAGCCTGTGATGTGTAGTATGGAGGCAGGAGTGAAGTTATGCAGCTGGAGGCTGTAGTACTCCAGGAGCCCGCGGAGGAACGGATGGATTGGAAATCTGAGTCCCCTCGGCAAGTAAGGCACAAGGCATGCCCGCTCCCCCCTGGATGGGTTGGGAAAAATCTCCGCTTGCTCCCCGCCATTATAAGTGGCTAGTCCGGCTCGGACGGGGACCATATATGCAGGCAGGAGAAACCCCTGGGTCTGCAACTCCACCAATCGACCGTGGGGGACAGAACACTTCTCCCAATCACCTGGCTTAGCGCTGCGGGAGCGAGAGGAGGAGCTGCGGCGGCTGGCCATGATGGAATGTTTTTTTTTCGGACGCGCTCTGATGGATACTCACTGGTGGAAGATGTTGTGATTTGGATCTGAGGATCCCCGTCTCTTAAATGGACGATTTACTAACATGGTTAGGGTGGCAAATGTAAAAATGCCCCAACTTCTCGCATTCACTCGACACATGGAGACTGCAATTATTAGGGTACAGAAGCCGAGGAGTGCAGCATTAATGGGAAGCCGGACACTGCTCGTTACAACAGGTACTCAGGGATTTTGGAGAAGAACCCGCCTTGCAATGACGAAGACAATCTGCGTGCCGGACTCATCGTCATTGAAGCCTGGTTCGGGGGCTACTGAGGGAGTCCTGGATTAGGGGGTCCTCGGACAGCCGTACTATATACTTTGGCCGGACTGTTGGACTGTGAAGATACAAGATTGATGACTTCGTCCCGTGTCCTGGTGGGACTCTCCTTTGCGTGGAAGGCAAGCTTGGCAATTCGGATATGTAGATCTCCTTCTCTATAACCAACTCTGTGTAACCCTAGCCCCCTCCGGTGTCTATATAAACCGGAGGGTTTAGTCTATAGGACAAGGACAATCAGAATCATAGACTAGCTTCTAGGGTTTAGCCTCTACGATCTCATGGTAGATCAACTCTTGTAATACTCATATCATCAAGATCAATCAAGCAAGAAGTAGGGTATTACCTCCATCGAGAGGGCCCGAACCTGGGTAAACATTGTGTCCCCCGCCTCCTGTTACCATTAGCCTTAGATGCACAGTTCAGGACCCCCTACCCGAGATCCGCCGGTTTTGACACCGACAGGGTGGAAGAGTTACTGCGGTAAAAATCGGCCCCGCCTGCCCGCGCACCGTTCTGGGCCTAGCCCAACAGCGTGTCGCGCTTATGTGTGGCCCAGGCCCGGGGGCTCCTGTCGGTGTACAGACATAGGGGCTCTACTTCGTACCCCTTTACCTGTGCACGGGCAGTCAGAGCCGCGCCCACGGCCACACACTACTAGGGAAAAGCCTAGTAGCAGCGCAGGTTTTGGGCCTATTAGTAGCGCGGGGGCCGGCACTACTAATAAGGCGCTACAGCTAACGTATAGCAGTAGCACGGGTGCCACCCGCGCTACTCCTACGTCCGTTAGTAGTAGCGTGGGTAAAAACCCGCGCTACTACTAATCTCTAATCTCTGGGTTTACTTTTGAATTTTTTCGAAAAAAAATCGATTTTTTCCCCTAATTTTCAAATTTCTGAATTATTTTAACCTCCAATCTCTAATCACCCCTCATCGCTGCTCAATTTAATCTCTAATCACCCCCCATCATTCCAAATCATCTAACTTCCTAGACGGTCACCCATCCTCTCACTACTCCAGCCTGAGCATGCTTAACTTCCGGGTTCTATTCTCCCTCGTTTCCAAGTCTGCACTTGTTGTTTTCCTGACAATAGTAAGATGGCAATCCTATTAACCTCAGGAATTTAGCTTGAGCATGAAGTCACACATTTCACTGTTTGAGTTTGAAACTATTGTTCTAAAAAATAACACTAATATTTAGTAACACTAATATTTCTTGAATAATTAGTTTGACCATTGTTTGACCACAGTTTGAACATAGTTTGACCAAATTTGACCAAAATTCAAAAAAACTGAAATAATTATTTAGTAACACTAATATTCTTGAATAATTAGTTTGACCATAGTTTGACCAGATTTAACAAAAATAAAAAAACGGAAATATGATGAATTTTTTGGCCTCCAGATCTTAAAAGCCCCGTAACTTTTTCTCTGTTAGGTTTTTGAGGATTTTCAAAATGTTTAATGGGGTTCCCCCCGGTTAAATTTGGATATAACTTTTCGAGTAGATGATTTTTCTTTTATTTTTTAAATGTTTATCGGGGTTCCCCCCGGTTAAATTTGGATGTAACTTTTCGAGTAGATAACTTTTCAAAACTAGACCACATATCACATGGGAAACTTATTTTCTTTTATTATTTTTTTGAAACTGAAAAGGCGATCCATGAGGGGGGGGGTCGAGTTTGAAAAACCCAATATTTAGTAGTAGCGCGGGTTTTTACACCCCGCTACTACTATGGAATGTCCCCGAGGGGCACGGTTGAGGCTGATTAGTAGTAGCGAGGGGTAAAACTTACTAGTAGCGCGGGTTTATAACCATCGCTACTACTATGGCATGGTTCAGGGGCACGGTAGAGACCACTTAGTAGTAGCGAGGGTTAAAAACCAACGCTAATCTATCAACTTAGTAGTAGCGAGGGTTAAAACCCCTCGCTACTACTATGGCATGTCCCGGGAGGCACGGTAAAGACCGCTTAGTAGTAGTGAGGGTTAAAAACCCGCGCTACTGCTATCAACTTAGTAGTAGCGAGGTTTAAAAACCTGCGCTACTAGTAAGTAGCAGTAGCGAGGGTTTTTAACCCTCGCTACTAGTAAGTGTCTGTGTATAAAGCTTTTCCCTAGTAGTGACACTTAGCAGGGCAGGGGAGGGAATCCGAAGCCACAAGACAATCAAGGCAACGCCAAGAAGGAAACACAAAGAGCAAGAGGGCGAGGCGGATTCCCCCGGCAAGACCCTTGCCTGGGCGGCCTCCACGGCCCCGGCAAGGGCCTTGCCGGGGCAACTTCCCCAACACCAGCAGAGTGTGCCACCATTGAGCTCGAGGTTTCCAACACCATCAACCATATTGGAACCAAGGCTTGGGAGGCACCTTCGTGGTGGCATGCAGATCTTTGTGAAGATCATTAACACACAAGATCAGATGAGGACCCGAAGACGGCGATCCTTGGCACGATCTCTGCCAAGGAAACCCACGAGGCCTCCAGCAAGATCCTTGCCGGGGACGACCACATTGTCGCGGCAAGACCCTTGCCGGGGCCCCGGCAAGACCTTTGCCAAGGACATAAGCAGGGCCGCGGCCAGGCTGCGCCCGCCAAGGCTCCACCGTCGTTCCCATGCAGCTGCCAGCCCAGCCAACCAGGCGGGCACCTGCGTGGCGACGTGCGGCCCCTGGACCAGCTCAGCAAGCACCTGCGTGGAGGCATGTAGATCTTCGTGAAGACGTTGCCACCGCACCAGCTCAGCAGTCTACGTGCCTACATGGCACTACCCGCCTCGCTGCCCTAGGCGCGTGTCGAAGCAGGGCGAGGCGGCAAGAAAGCGAGGGGACACCTCAGGGGCGCATTTAATGCGTCTTGTCCCTTAATGACAGGCGATAAGCTTATACACTGTACCCTTTCCACCTCTTTGTGTGCCACTGTGGTGCCTCCTTCGACTATAAAATGAGGCCCGAGGCGTACTGGAGAGGGATTCGGCTCTTTTGGGCAAGTCACGCTCGTAGCTAGCTCAAGAACACTGAAATACACACCAAAGCAGGACTAGGGTATTACGCGATCCCCGCGGCTCGAACCTGGGTAAACGAGCTTTGTGCTGGCTCATAGACCCGCTCTTCTCACAACCCCGCGCCCGCCGACCACAGTAGGGATTCTATTGATCCCATAGATGTCATTCCAGCCGACACGTTCGCACCTTGTCAGACCTGTAGGTCACCATTTCCAACAAAACCAAGCTGCTCACTGATGCAAACAACTCCATTGCCGATCTGAAGCTGAAGCTGGAGACTGGCGAGAAGACGCTTTTGGAGACCAGGGCCCGCGAAAAGACCATGATCAAGGATCTTGCGAACGAGAGGCATCTGCTGCAGGACGCTGCCGTTAGCCACAACGAGCTTGTGGCCGGCACCAAGATCTGGATCAGCCGCCTCATGGATGTTGCGGAAAGGCTCACCACGCAGCTGTCTGTCATGGACATGCCAAACTTCAGGTTTTCCCATGAAGTGAACGTGACTGACAGTGCCAGGCTGACCCTGTTCTTCGAGGGCGTCTTCGATGCCCTGAAGCTGCTCCACTCCAACAAGGCAACTTATCTGAACCGAGGAGGCCCGAAAGCTTTGCCAGGGCACCTTGACCAATGTGCTCACCAAGGTGGCATACTGGAACCCCAGCGTCGACTTTGCCGTCGCGCTTGAGAGCTTGACGGAGGGGGTGGACCTCCAGGCGCTCGAGGAGCGCATCGGGCCCATCATCAGCTGCGTCAGTGGAGTCAAGAGGCTGGAGGGCCAGCGCCGCGATTAACTGTTCCATTTCTCGTTGACACTGCGAGTTCGCACCCAAGACAATTTTATCTTAAGTTAGAACCACGGCAATCACTGATGTAATATAACTTTGTTGTGCTTTGAACTGAATGCATGTTATTTCCCTGTTCGATTTTTCTTTGTATGTTCTACACCCTACGCTTAGTTGGATAGGCTTGTCGGTGCGTTAACCCTTGTCGTGGGAGCTCCGAAGGACGGATGCTAAGCAGCCTGCTTGGGGGTGTCACTGCCGGGCAAGCCACCTTGCCGTTCCTGGCGCACCCACTTGCGCTGTTGAGCGGACTCAAAAGCAGCACAAGGGCGCAGCCCATAGTGGCAGGGTTCCTTCGCGTGCAGGTTTTCCATACAAAACCCGAGACCATTCGAGGGAAATAACCTCACAAAAAGAAAATTACTCAAAGTATTAGCGTGACTAGCTTTTTATCGCCACGCGGATCGCTGTTGCAGCTGCAGACGACGACGCTCGTCTGGCTTCTCGTATCAGGGTGGCGTGGATGATCTTGATCTCCTCCGCCACCGGTGTCTGCCACGTCGCCCATCCGTGCTGGTACGGGCGGAGCGGCTCTGCACGAACCGACCGCTGCGATCGTCTTCTTCTTTAGAGCCATGGCGATGAAGAAACTGCTGCACTGACGGCTAGACTAGATTCTCACAACTGACTCCCCCTACCTGGCATGCCAAAGGTGTCGGGGAAACGAACACCGGGATCACAGGAATCCCTTCTACGGTTGGCGGGGAGAGAAGTTGCACAAAGAGCAGGTCTAGCAATCAGCGCGAGGGGATTTTTTTACCCAGGTTCGGGCCGCACTAGTGCTTAAAACCCTAGTCCTGCTTGTGTGTATTTTTTTAGTGTTCTTGAGCTCGTGAACTAGCTGCGGTGCATGCCCAGCTCAAAAAGTCTGAATCCTCTCTCAGTATGCCTTGGGCCTCCTTTTATATGTCAAAGGGGTTGCCACAGTGGCACACAGGAGGTGGAAAGCGAGCTACAGTGCATGAGCTTGTCACTCGGCAACGTAGGACAAACGCATTTAATGCACTGCCTACGTGCCCTCTTACTTTATCAGGGACGGTAACAGGAGTCGTCCCGTCCGTCGCCGCCCCTCCTTGCCTTGACACGCGTCCAGGCTGACGAGGTATGCAGTGCCACGCTGGCTAGCTACTGTTGTGTTGGCGCGGTAGTAGAGCCTCCACGAAGATCTGCATGCCATCACGCAGGCACCTGCTTAGTTAGCGCGCTGGTCGTCGCACTGGAGTAGTGGTGTGTAGGCAAACCCTTGTCGGGCGCGGGCCTGGCCGCGGCCCAGCAATTGTCCCCGGCAAGTAGTCGTCCTTGGCAAGGGTCTTGCCGGGGGTCTTCGTCTTCTGGTCCCACGTGGGCCTGCAGGCCATCGGTCTTCAGAAAGATCTGCATGCTACCATGCATGCGTCCCCAAGTCTTGGTCTTGACGTTGTCGATGGTGTCAGAACTCCCAGCCTCAAGGATGATGGCCTTGCTGGCGCTTCGCAGGCTGCCCCGGCAAGGAGCTTGCCAGGCTACAGAAACCGCCCCGGCAAGGATGTTGCCGGGGAAGGTCCAGCTCGTCCTTTGTCCTTTGTTCACTATCTTGATTGTCTGTCTTGGTAGTCTTGTGTTTTGTCCTCCGCCGCTCTGCCAGACCCTGCCGTAGGTGTGGCTATGACTGTCCGTGCACAAATAAGAATAAAAAAGAGCCCATGTTTTTGTACACCGACACTACTCCCCGCCGCTAGCACGTACCCTGACTCCTCCGCGGCCTCCCCCCGCCCCACCTTCTCATGTACGGCGAGGACACCGCTCCTTTCCGGAGGATCCCGCGGCGGCGGCTGGCTACGCCCGCGTGACGGATCCAGGCCAGTGTTCCCCAGCGCGCGTGACAGATCCCCTAGATGTGTCGCAACATGCGCACCCAGATCGAGCCTCTGGCACGGCAGGCTTGGAAATAGACGAACGTGATAGGATAGTGTTTACAGCCGGTGCGCCGGCCAAATGTTGCGCCGGACTCGCGATAGCCGCGGGATCGATTCAAATCGTGCGGCGCCCAACTAACTCCTCGCTATGCACACGCTTGTCAGGCCATGTTTTTTTTCCTGAGAATCAATCACATCAATCCGGCCACGTCTTCTTTTTCCCTGAGAATCAATCAGGCCACGTCTAGGACCCACCCACGCACCGCATTGCTCGCTTTCTTTCCTTAATAACCACCGTTTCATTGTAGATTTTCCTTCCTCCTCCATCTCTCCTCTCTCTCCTCTTATTCATCTACTACCTCGTACCGCATAGCCAGCAGTGAACATCCGACCACCTCCCTGACCGACGACGAGAATTTGCTGGAACCGGTTGATTGGTTTTTGCTGGAAGAACCATGGCCGCCTTGTTGCATAGATGAATCATGCAGCCAAAATAAATGATGCAACAAACAAACAGAACTTCTTGTTGGAACCGACTGAGTTTTTTGCTGAAACCGTCGATGTTTTTGCTACGACTGGCATTGACGATTGCGACAACCATTGATGATGAACTGAGACACATGACGGCAGCAGCGGCTTTTTGCTGCAGCCGGTGTCGTTTTTTGCTACTACCATGTTGATGGTTGCTACAACCGTTCACAAGGACGGCGTCATCCATTTTTGCTGCAAACGGTCTTGTCTTTTGCTACTACTGGTGTTGACATTTGCTACAAACGTTCACAAGGACACCAACGGTGGCGGCGGCGGCGACGTCATTTTTGCAACTATCGTTGTCATTTTTTGCTATTATCAGTGTTTTATGTTGCATCCGGCATGACATCGAGCTACAATTGGCGAGTCGTTTTGCTGGGACTAGTGTGAATTTTTGCTAGCCGGGGCATTTTTGCTACAACCGGCGAGTCATTTTACTGGGACCGGTGTGAATTTTTGTTGCGCCCTGTTAGGGCGGTGCATTTTTGCTACAACCAGTGAGTTGTTTTTGCTGGGATCTGTGTGTACTTTTGATACTCCCTGTGACAACAAACTTTTTTTTGCTACAACCGGCAAATCGTTTGCTGGGTCCAGCATGATTTTTTGCTACGACCGACACTGGCGAATTTATTTTGCTACAAATGACGAGTTGTTTTGCTTGGGCCGGCGACAATTTTTGCTACATCGCTGGAACGGCCGATCATTTTTTCTGGAACCGGCAAGAATTTTTATTGTGACTAGCGACCGGTGAGAATTTTTGCTGCATCCCGATGATGGTAAGCCATTTTTTTAGCTGGACAATCATTTTTGCTGGGACCGGCATGATTTTTTGCCGCTGAGAATTTCTGGTGATTATTTGCTAGCTTTGGAGAGACGATCTGCTGGGACTGGCGAGACGGCAAGCTGCGAACGGCAAGACGATTTGCATGGACCAGCACAGGCCATGTTACAACGAGCTTTTTGCGTGAGGCAACAATAGCGAGTTACGACAGTGATGCATGGCGGCGACGGCGAGCTGCGATGGTGGACGGGGCATTCACGGGAGCTGGGGCATTGGGAGTCGACAAGCAAAGCATCGGCGCATGGCGCTGGCAGAGCATTTGCCGGATGACGGAGTGCTGCTCGCGAGGCGATGGCGGCAAGTTTCCACGGCGATGCAATGCAGCCACGACGAACTGCCACAATGGACTGGGCATTCATGCAAGATGGGTGTCGCGAGTCAACGAGCAAAGCTATGACGCATGGCAAAGACAGCCCGTTCCATGCGGGCGAATGACGCAGGTTCAATTTTTGCATGCGTTCAGCGGGTTCAGTTTTGCATGGGTTTAGCGGACTCGGTTTTGCATGACTCCGTGGACCAAATACAATGTTTACGGCTGGACGCGTCCAACGGACGCGGGTGGACCGGCGGAGTGTCTCGGCCGGTCGACCGGCGCAGAGTAGCGCCCAACGTAATATGGGTCGACGCGACCTGGATCTCTTTCTCTGACCTCAGCGAATCTGCTCCCGGCCGGGGTCGCGATCGATAGGATCGGGTCTTCCCGATTCCGTCACCCAACCCCTATTATTCGCCCCCGTCACCCCGGTTATCCGCCTACGCCTTTCCATGTCTCGGCATATAGTAGGAGTAGTACAAAGTACTCGTGACTTTTTTCGGTTGTATGCTACGTACAGACTAGGTTTCTGGCCCAATCACGTAGCTAGGTCCAAACTCGTAACGCGCGCCATATGGTGTGTCGCTAGCGGAAAGCACTCAAATGAACAAGGCTTCAGTGGGGACCTACACATCCGCTACGAAATGGTTTTCATTGCACCGTCGTAGCCTTTCATAGCCGATGTTAAGGCCATCTCCAACGCTGTTCATCAAAACCTATGTAATGTCTGCATTGTCTGCAATGTCTGAAGCGAGCCATTTGATAATTTTAGGCCTTCAACATGGGTCATCAAATTGTATCGCATCGGCTTAAATGTTTGAAATCGCAGAAGCCTACGGCACGCAAGTGCGGGGCACTCCGGTCCCTGGTGCCGGCCTTTTGATTTTGTTTTCCGATTTTCAAAGTTCTATATCTTTTAAAAGAAAACTCTCAACTAAGTTCTGTTTCAGATTCGTGTTTCTCGGAACCAACGCTTCGAAATAAGACCCGTTTCGAATATATTTTGACGACTTTTATAAAAATATGTTAAGTTTCAATGTTCAAACTTAGTACGAGCGACGATAAAAATCAATTATTTTGTGTCTATGAATCGATAGAAAAAAATTACTTAAAATTATATCTCTGAAACTTGTTCAAACCTGGCATTTTTAGATGCAAAAAAACGTAAGTCTCATAGTTGAAACTAAATGCTTTTTGAGGAATTTCCTTTTTTACTTTCAACTACTTTGCGAATCGTGAGGCAAATCAAGTGGGCGGCAGGGCTTGGTAGGTGAGTGACCCCGCACTTGCCTGCCCCTGCGACCCAAACCAAGAGAATTCGGATGTCCTCACGTCTTCGGTTTAGGGACACACCCACAACACCTTTTCGGCGACGCCCTAGAACCCTTTGCGCTCTCACTCCGCCTTGACCGTATGACTGACCACTCTACTACCCGCATTCACGACGGCGCAGCGTCCGAGAACCCGACTCCAACTTTAAAGCCGGCATGCCTAGGTACTCCTCTGCAACCCTATCAACACAATCCTCCTCCTCTTCGATAACTTCACCGGCCGCCGCAGATCACCACACCTCCGGACGCCGTGATGGGAAATAAGACAAACGCCAAGAAGTCCCAGGTGTGGTGAATGCTTGGCGGCAGCCGCTGTAACCGGCCGTCATTATGTCAGGACAGTGGATCTGAGGGGAGCTCTAGATCCAGTTCTCACCATCGCCCATGATCGCCGGGCCGGTTGTCACCCACGGCTCCATCCACCATGTGGGTGGGGATGCTCTCCTCGGACGGGACAAGCAGAAGTCACCCCTTATTTGATACGTCCATGTTGACAAACGACGAGTTCACTTCGCAGATGGAGGAGATGCAGCATCATTCGTTGACTGAGCAGGGTCTGGCACCGTCGTCCCCTCCGCGCTTTCGCGATGTCCCAAATTGGATGCCACGCACGAAGGAGGAGCCGCCACCCCCGTCATGCAATCCTAGCATCCATGTCAAGTGCGGCGTCAAGGAGGAGCCTTCCTCCCTGCCTCTAACCCTCCGGGCAGTTAGCGGCGCTCGGTATTCCTCGTCGTCAAGGAGGACCGCCCTCCCCACCACCGTCCAAGCCACCGCCGTGTATCCAGTACTACTATCTCGGTAGCGCCTAGGTGTCCAAGTGCAAAGGCGAGGCGGAAGCACGCCGCCCGGAGCGGAGCAACAAGCAGAGAAATGCGATCGCTAAGACCCATGTGTTGCCTGCCTGGGTGCTGGCAGGGGCTTGGGCCATCAACCCGATCCAAGAGCATCGTCGAGTTCGACGCGTGTCATCGGCATAGACTTAACACCTGCTGTTACAAGTAGGGCTAGCGGGTCCAAGTGCGTCATCATCATCTGAGCCGGCGACATCGCCGAAGCCAAGCGTCGCAAGAAGGTGGAGGATGTGGCGTTCCAGATGCGACCGAGCAAGGATGCCGCAACGCCAGATGGGCCTTCCTCTAGTAGCGTGACGACAACTCGGACAGTTGCGCTTACGGCGGTGTGAATGACAGATTGGATGATAGTACAAACGACGACAGGGGCGCTAGTGGCCTCAGAGGCCATGCCTATTAGGTCAGCGTCCAGTACTCAGCATAGTTTTAGTTTCTTTTAGTTAAAGTTTATGCCGAACATGTTAATATCGTTTGTTTGTGTAATATATGGAACTTACTTCGATTTTATCTGTTTAGCTTAAACTTCATACATATTTGTGTTCAATCTGTTTGAAATACGCCGGACATTTGATGACTATGATTGGATGGCCTTCATCCACGGGCTACCCGCAGACGCGGACTTTTGATGATGTGAGTTTGGTGATTGCCATTGAAGATGCCCGAAGCTCACAATTAAGATAGAGATCCTTCGTTCATGATAGTATCCCAGTAAAAAATAGACGAAGTTCAGCTTTTTTTCTAAAACACGGTATAGACATGCACACTTATAGGTTCTCATACAACGCACACATTTACTCCTTTTTTTGGCGGGATCACACATTTAGATACATTAAAACTGAGCACTTTTCCAGCCATCTCAGGCCATTAGCATTCTCGTCCGTCGGATCTCCAGTTTTAGGTGTTTTTGACCGTCAAATCAAACTCATGCGCACTCATTCTCGCTACAGGAGTGGGCAGCTACTCTCGTAACAAAATTGAAGGCCTGCAGTTAGTTGGGCCCTCTCTCTCGCAAGAAGCCCACCGAACAAATTGAGCCTGGATCCGATCGAGCACATGTACGGGTGTACGACAGACCGACGCAGAGGGAGCGACACGGTGCGGACCTTGCCAATCGATGCGGGGGAGAGGCGATGCATGCATTGGGAGCTGACGCAGAAGGGGAGGGAGATTGGATGATTTGCCCCATTTTACTTGGACATTAGATGATTTGCCCCACTTTACATAGGATTAGATCATTTGCCCCACTTTTCATTTTTCTTTTGATGATTTGCCCTTTTCAATTACTGTAATCATTTTCGAATTTCTATCCCTTTTTTCATCGTGTGAAAAGACAAAGTTGCCCCTGTGGCTGATTTACAATTCTTCTGTAATCTCCTCTACTTTTGGACTGGTCCTAATTCCATCGACGAGGTCACCATTCTCGAGTTCAACGCCTTTCCTCTGCTCTTCATTCCCAATACTCAGAGGAAGCTACTGGAGGAGGCCGACCAGGGCACCTTGGCCCCCATGTTGGCAGCAGCGGCCCGGCGCGGCGGCTCCCGCTGCAGATCGTCGGCCCGGCTGGCGGCTCCCGCTGCAGCTCGGCTGCCGGCGTGGCAGCTCCCGCTGCAGATCGTCGGTCCGGTGCGGCGGCTCCCGCTGCAGCTCCTCGGCCCGGGGAGGCGGTTCCGGTTGCAGCTCCGCCGCCCACCGCGGCGCCTCCCGCTGCAGCTCGGCGGATTAGCGGGTCCCGGAGCTCCCGCTGCAACTCGGAGCTGCAGATGGTGCGCTCGTTGCTGGTAAAAACTAAGTTCTTTCAGTGATTCATGGATTTATAATTTTTTGTGTGTGAGCTCGTTGCGTTGCGAGTAATAGCCATGGCTGGGCGACAGTGTTGATAGTACTAATTACCCTAGCACCTCGTACTGCTTCAATCATGGAGCTGGGTACATTGTATAGAACACTTTGTTCAGTTATCTCCCCCAGATGCTTCAGAGTTTAATTGTATCACACTGAAAATATATATGCTTCATCTCTTGCTGAATCTCCTTCAGTCACAGGTGAGAGATCTATATATATGCGGTGGATCTGCCTCTCCACTAGCCATGAACATGACGAGGCAAGCAACAGAATCAATCTATGATTTGTGAGTACCTGGTTCCGTTGGGTACAACCATGTAAAGAAAGTAGATATGATTTGTTCCCTGCTAATTAGTTGCTTCAGTTGGACACGGCCTTGTAAAGAGAAAAGATTTGTACGGTATCAAATTGTAAATCAGCCACAGGGGCAACTATGTCTTTTCGCATGGAGAAAAAAGCAATAAATATTCAAAAATGATTACAGTAATTGAAAAGGGCAAATCATCAAAAGAAAAATGAAAAGTGGGGCAAATGATCTAATCCTATGTAAAGTGGGGCAAATCATCTAATGCCCAAGTAAAATGGGGCAAATCATCCAATCTCCCCGCAGAAGGGAGAAGTAGCGCTGCAGGCATTGACTAGCGTTTGAAGTCGATCCGCCGCAATTAAGCCACCATGCATCAGTTCCAGGTTACTCATTTATGGCAGGTAATGCGCGCAACTTGCCGGTGGCGATTAATGGATGCAGTTACTATTTCAAAAACGTACACGTACTACTACTTGAGTTCATTCGCCAGTATATATCCCTCACGCTTTCATGTTCCCATTCTTCCTCTGGCAGTAACACCTTCAGCAGCTATTATGGTTATTGGCTAATGTAGCCCCTCCATCTTCGACCTTACTGCAGAATTTTCCCTACAATTCCATGTTCAGCCTAACAATTCCATTGATTTATTGTCAGTCTTAATTTTGTACAGGCAGTGTACATCTTGCTTCTGGTCTATTGGTTCAGGCTAATTCGGAAGGTTCGTTCTCATATCTTGTTTGGATTTTTCTTCATCTGACAATTGCATGCATGGTAATTTCTTCACGGGCGCAGCCATGCCCTGTCTCTTCATGCTTTACTATCCATGTAACTAAGCGTTCTTTCTTAGACAATCCCCAATGATAATTATTGATATGTATGTATATCATTCATCCCATGGTACTGTCTGTTGATGTATTCCACAGACTTGCACCATTCAAATGCGCGAAAAACATAACCCGATTGCTCTATCAATGAGTGAACAAAAGCCAATGATTTCCCTGATAATATCTTTCCTAAATACACAGTATAACACATTAAGGAAAAATTATTGGCTCGCATTAGATACAGGGAACAGGGCAAGTTAGATCAGCTCTGGAGTACTGGATGATGCCTCTGGCCACATTTCCCTCTAAATGAAGAGTAGATTATTTTGATTAACCCCGACTCCAGACGATCGAAACATCGCGTTTCATATGATTGTTGTTGGAGCACATGCTATGTCTACTTACCAAATCTTTTAGACATACCTCCAGATCTTGCAAACCAACCTTTATCCAAGAAACAAATTGTTGCATCAATGTTACTATTTCTATACCATAAAAATTGTAGTTTTTCCTTTCATGTTTCCACGTTGATTTCCATGTGATGTAGCTTAATTTCGATGCAAAGTACTTGAGCCTGTTTCGGCTAGAAAACATATGATCTTACTTTTGGCCTTTTCACAAGTATCTTCTCATTCCTATTTCCTAAGCAGAATAAGAGCTTTCTTCTTTGCAGGTGTTGTTGCCTACAAGGGAAACGACATGAGCGAGATGAGGCTTTGAGGTCAGTGGAGAACTTGATTGACCTGTGATATAATGCCCGGCGGGAATACCAAAGTTTGTAATATTCAAAAGAAATTATATATGATGCGTTCTTGTCACAAGATATATTGCTGACGTGGATTGTATATCACATGGAATCTTTTCCACATTCCTTATGTATGTATCATAAAATTGTACACTCAATGTAGGTAATCAATTCTTTAGGCTCTGTTTAGAACGTCGTTTCGTTTTCACATACGGGTGTAAAAAATACAGACCTCGACGATCGTTTTGTTTCCAGCCGGAAATTGTGCAGTGGCGAGTAAAATACAAGTGTAAACAAAACACCCCCGTATTGGAATACAACCATTCCAAGCGCGGCCTTAGTGATAGCACTACCAAGTACCCTTGCTAATTTCTTGTTATAATTACATTATTTTGTTGGCAGAGAAGCAAATAGGGCTGGAGATGTTAGAACGTGAGCCAAAGGCACGAGTACAAAAATCTTCTTCTCGGGAGAAGTTATTTAAGAGATTTGTTCATTGCTCATTGGAGTGCAAATCGGTTCTACTCATTTATTCCTTATTACATTTTTCGTAATATATTGAGCACAATGTGTATGTTCGTGCTGCTACTTGGGTGATACATGAATTGATAATAAATAGAACTGTCGATGTTCTCCCGAACTGCTATTTGTTGTTCCCCTATCTGCTATGAGGTGTTGTTGATGGGACCAGGAAATATTGCCGTACATCACATTACCGCCGATGACGTCTTAAATGCAGGAACTTACACAAGATAGAGATACTCCAAATTTCGTACTATGGGCAGAATAAATTTCATTACGCGGGGTGGTTACTATGATTTTCCTGGCAACAAAATATGCATGTGAACCGATAACTGTAGCCACTGTTTGTGACAATCGCACAAGGATCTGTGTTTCTGTTCTCTCATTTGGCTTCTTGGTAGGTATCGTCTTGTACAATTTTAGCTACCAGTTGATGGTTGTACTTGCCTGAAAGTATCAGAGATTGTTGCAACCAATTGTTTGGATATTTTCAATTTAGAATACGTTCTTAAACTTTGGGGAAAATTATATCATTTATAAAACAAGATTTTCAATTTAGAATATGTTCATAAACTTTTAGGGGTGATTATATCGTTTATATGTTTAGTGTCACTAGTGCAGAACCGGGCAATAGCACCGGTTCGTAAGGCCCTTTAGTGCCGGTTCCATAACCGGCACTAAAGTGTGGTCACTAAAGCCCCCCCCCCCCCTTAGTACCGGTTCAGCACGAACCGGTGCTAAAGGGCAACCACGTGGCACGAGCCAGCTCCGGGGGCCTGGAGCCCTTTAGTACCGGTTGGTAAGACCAACCGGTACTATAAGGTTTGGGTTTTTTTTAGTTTTATGATTTCTTTTTCATTTAATTTTGTGTTTCCATTTTAATTCTTTTTCGTTTGCTGGTATTTTACGATACTACACATTGTACACGTTATGCATATATATATATA
>NC_041393.1:632683850-632689409 GCF_002162155.2 Triticum dicoccoides | reverse complement strand
ATATATATATCATCAATGTCTCACAAACCATCATATTAATTAATTCACACATACACACATGTATAGCTATATACAATTTCTCCTACATATGCATGTTGCCTTCGGAGCCAGTGGCATTAGCCTAATTGGTGCCTTCGGAGCACGATGACAATTGGAAGTGGTTTTCATGGGGGTGGTAGCGGGTAATAGTATTCTCCCTTCGGATTTATGACCTGGTCGAGCAAAAATCCCGCTATTTCCTCTTGAAGTGCTTCTACGCTTTCTAGGAGCTTCGCCCGCACCTCTCTGAACTGTTAAGAAGGAGATCAATATGCATGTGTATTAGTTGTGTGACTAGATATCGATAATGGTGTAAAAATTGTGAATAGTGTTTTGACAAGCGTACCCATTCCTGTCTTTGAGATCTGCTCCTTTCGGACGCCATCATGCGAATGTTCTCGCAAACGCAGAATGCACACAGATCAGTCCCCTGCGCCTGCTTCAGGGCCTTTACGAGAATGGAATTTGATCAGATAATAATTAATCAAGCATGATAATTAAAGAGATGGCAGCTAGCTAGCTAGCTAGTACTACTTAATTACTTACCTTGGGTCTTCCCCATTTAAGCTTTTCTTTCCATTCGCCTTCTGTGACGCTGATGAACCTTGCCCAAGCCCTGCCCACCGACAAAGAAAATGAATAAAGGGGTTATTAAATAGTTCATATCATGAAATGACGAACTAAATAGGCCGAGATGTATAGTTAATAATGATTGAAATTACCTGTTGACTATCCCAAACAAGATGTTATAGTCAGTTTTTTCTTTGAGTGGTGAGTCCAGTATTTCGACTGTTCCGGCATCAACTTTAATGATACACAAGACCCAGTGAAATCTGCATGCACACACGTTTGCATGTCTTAATTAAGCGGGCATATGTAAGCAAAAACATGTAGCTAGCTAGTAGGCAAAAACAGAGAATTTGTAGTACAAGACAGTGTGACTCACTGGAAGTTGTAAGGAAGTAGTATATCTTCATTGTATTTGAGGCGCTTCAAGAACTCTACCATGCTGTCCTCTACGGCCTTTTGATGATGTGCATCTATTTTCCATGTGTATTCATTAACGGTGTTTGGGTCAATGAACCAAATGCCATAGCGTCCACCTTTTCTCATTTCATACATCTTCATCCTGCATATAATACCACAGAAAAGTATATAGTGAGGATAATTACAGGTAATGATTGATCAAAAGGATCAATACAGCTAGCTTGAGACTTAAATTACAGAAATAAATCACTTACAGACAATAGCAACTAATGATAGATTTGTCGAGTGCGTCTTAATTGTATAACTGAAACAGTTCAGAATACTCAACGGACACAGCTTTCTCATGGTAGTAATGCCCCTCCTTGACATTCACCATGAGGGACAATCGATCGGAAATCTTGGTAATGTTCATGTACCATTGATGCAATTCATACATTCTCGTTGGGAGGTTCTTGACCTTGTCTGGCTCGACCAAAGGTTGGCCCCAGAAATATTTCCGTTTTATTTCATCCTCTCTAAGCACAGACATGGGCTCGATCTCGAGGAGTTGTCCAACAGTGATTTTGAGAACTTCAGCCTGCATTATATGGTCCTCCGTTATTACCACATTGCCCACCTCAGGAACGTAAATTGTTTGCCCACAATAATATTGGGCGCGCGTACTGTCATGTGTTGTTGGCACAACAAGCAAGGGGATCGATTGCGCCGCCTGTTCTCTCAGCTGGGGAATGGTTTTCCCGCATTTTTTGACAGCTGCATCTTATTTGCTCGATCCCGAGCTCGCCTCCTTACGTAGACGTGCTCGATTTAACTTCCTGATGTGGCGCTCATAGTCTGTGTCAACAGGCTTGGGAGCTGGTGGTTGAGCCATACGAATGAAGTGGTCAATCGTTTCCTCAGGCACTTTCTCCCTTGGCAGCGTTGGCGGTTTCGGTGCAAAATGGGCTTCCACCTCGGACTTCGATATGGCTGCGATTTCCTCCTCGGACCTGTCATAAACCCTCTGCGGAAGAGGCATGAGGCTTGGACCATATTTATATCGCTTGCCTCCGCCTGTACTTCCTGTACTACCTCGACTCGTACCACTACGCACCATAGCTGCGGGGTGTCTCTTCTGCGATTGCTGAGGCGGCGGAGACGGCTGACGGGGCTGAGTTGGACGAGGAGGAGTGGCCGCCTGAAGTTGTGCCGGACTTGGAGGAGGAGTGGCTTGAGGTTGTGCCAGACTTGGAGGAGGAGTGGACGTCTGACGCTGTGGAGGACTTGGAGGAGGAGGAGTGGCCTGACACTTTGCCGGACTTGGAGGAGGATTGGCCTAACACTTTGCCGGACTTGGTGGACTTGCAGGAGCGGGAGACTGCTGACTCGGTGGCGGACTTCGACGAGGAGTTGGCTGACGTGGTGTCGGTGGCCTTCGAAAGATGATGCAATCCTTTTTCCATAGGATGATACGATGGTTGGCGTCTCCGAGAAAGCGCTCGTCGTCACCTCCAGGAATGTCAAGCTCTAGCTCCGAATATGGGTCCACCCCCTCATCAACCAAGACACGAGCATAGCCCGCTGGAATCGGGTTGCAATGGAAGGTTGCCTCGGGGGGATTTGTAAAAGCAATGGCGTCCGCCACCTTCATGGATATGTTCTTCATTTTGACGTGTAGCTCGCAGCTAGTGTTCTCCGTGATGTCATCCACGGGGTATCTACCCAGCATTGCGTCGCCGGGGCGGAACCCACGCTGCTTCTCGGCATGGATGGGGCGGTGCTATCCAATGTTGGATCATTCGCTAGCTGCTGCAGCTGCTGAGACCCCCTTTGCTGGGTAAGTGAGTCGATCTGCTCCTGCTGCCACTGGAATTTGATTACCAATTCCGCTTGACTTGCTTCTAGGCCTTGAAGGCGTTCATAGTCCCGCTTCCTCTGCTCCTCCTCCATCTTCCTCTTCTTCTCCTCCGCAATCTTCTTTCTCGCACGGGTTTTGTAGTCGGTGTTCCAGTCTGAAAACCCCTCATACCACGGAATAGCGCCCTTGCCTCGTGTTCTTCCCGGGTGTTCAGGATTTCCCAGGGCACGCGTAAGCTCGTCGTTCTCTCTGTTGGGCTCGAACACCCCCGATCGTCCTCTTCTATTGCAACAAGTATCGCATCGTCGGCTCCCTTCAGACTTGCCCTCGTCGAAACATTGCCTGTCTTCGGGTCCAACTCCCCCCCATTCGCATAGAACCAAGTCCTGACCCTGGGGGGCAGCTCTTAGTAACCGGAGTGGCACCTGCATCCTCCATCTCTTTCTCAGACTTATCCCACTTAGGCATTGCCACCGCATAGCCACCTGGCCCCAGCTTATGGAACTTATCCTTTTTTCGGCATTCTTCTTGTTTATTCTCGACCGTTCCTTAGCTAATTCCGAATCCTTGAATTTCACGAAATCGTCCCAATGAGCACGTTGGTTCTCTAGTGTTCCCTCGAATACTGGAGTCTTCCTTCCTCCCTTGACGTACTTGTCCCATTCACGATTCTTGTGGTTCTTGAATGCAACCGCCATCTTCCTAAGAGCAGCGTCCTTGACTTTCTGCACATCTGCTTCTGTGAAATGATCTGGTAGGGTGAAATGTTCCATGAGAGTATCCCAAAGCAGATCTTTTTGATTCTTGTCGACAAAAGTAACATCTGGACGTGGAGCAGCGTCCTCTTTGCCTTTTTGTCTTTTGTCTTTTGCTGGCTCTCTCCATTCTTGAAGGGAGATCGGGAGTTGGTCCTTCACAAGAACTCCGCACTGACGAACGAATTTGTCCGCAATCTTCTTAGGCGCTAATGGTTCGCCATTAGGTCTGACTGCCTCGATATTGTACTTTACGCCCTCCTTCAACTTTTTGTTCGGGCCTCGTTTCGTCCTTTTGCCTGAAGATTTGCTCGATCCGGATGGCTGAAAGAACAAAGATGGATTCGTTAATATATCTTCAAGTCATTAAAAACATGTGATGATCACCAGATACCTGCTTATATAAATATATATACCTCGTCGGTCTTTGATGTTTTAGGATCAACATGTTCTTCGTCATCATCATAATCGTAGTTCATGACTTCATCAATTCGGTCGTCGCGATCGAATATCATATCACCCTCTCCGGTGTTGTTTAGAAATTCGGAGCCGTCATAATCTTCTTCATTCTGATCATCATCTGGCCCGCGTATCATATCGAACATGGTCTGTTCTCCCTCTCTGTCGGTATTGTCTGCCATAGCTTTTATTTAACTAATTCAAAAGAAATATAAAACAATTTAGTATTCAAATTACATCGTCTCGAATAATAGATATAATCTCGAATACTTCGTCTAGAATAATAGATATAATCTCGAATACATCGTCTCGAATAATATATAATATTGAATAGTACATCACTGGCTAGCTAATTAAAGATCGAATACTACAGAAGAATCTAGGACACTCGCGGTTCCTGCGGCGCGGGCGGTGGACACCCAAAGAGAAGGAACCCTCACAGGATCATAGCTGAAGTGAGATCCCCGAAGATACTGCCAGGTATTGGACAACCTGCCGCCCTTTAACGCAACCATGTAGCGATGGACGTGCTCGTCCTCCTCCCTGACACGGCGACGTACCACCTCCAGCGGGGCCGGGTCCCTCCGCACCGAAACTGGCCCACGCGAACGCCACCAAATGAGATCAGGGTCGACGACGGGACCCGGGGCCGGGTTCCTCATCAAGCGGCGCGCCCCTCCAGGCAGCACCTCCCAGTGCCAGCCCGGCAGAGCCCAGTCCCGGACATGGGTCGGCTGGACGTCGTCGCGGACGGGTCGAGGGCGAGGATGCGGGCCGGGCATCGTCGAGAACAAATACTAGCTATATGCCCGCAAAAAGTAATATTTTTTTAATGATTGGATTTTGATAACTATAATTTCTAACATTTCTACTATTTCAAAAATCTATATACTATTTCATACTAATTAAGCATCTAACACTAAAAACAGAAAACACAACTTCTATACATCCATTAAAAAACTGAAAAACAACATTACATAAAAAAATTCCATACTAATTAAACACTAATTATATACTAATAATAATAATCTAAATTATATACTAATTAAACATAAAAAAATTCCATACTAATTAAACACTAATTTCCATATAAAAAAATTTGATAACTAAAACAATAATAATCTAAATAATCTAAACTAATTAAACATACACAATACGTATATACTAATATATACATGCATTAATTCATACATATGTGTGTGTGTGTGTGTTCCATATAAAAAAATTTGATAACTAAAACAACAATAATCTAAATAATCTAAATTATATACTAATTCATGCTTGTGTGTGTGTGTGTTTTGATAACTAAAACAATAATAATCTAAATAATCTAAATTATATACTAATTCATGCGCTTGTGTGTGTGTGTGCTCGGGGCCGGGAGGGGCGGCGCCCATGGTGGCCGCCGGGGGCGAGGGAGAGAGGTTAGAGGGGGAGAGCTCACAGCGGGGCGACGGCGACGGCGAGGCGACGGCGGCGACG
>NC_041393.1:632682165-632682940 GCF_002162155.2 Triticum dicoccoides | reverse complement strand
ACGGGGGCGGGCCTGGGGCGGCGACAGAGACGACAGCGGCGGCGACGAGGGGCGGGGACGGCCGGGGTCGGCGACGAGGGGCGGGGGCGGCGACGTCGACGGGGACGGTGTCGATCGGGGCAGGGCGGCGCGACGGAGAGGGAGAGGAAACAGAGGGAAGAAACAGAGGAAAACTGAAATTTTTTAAGTGTTGTATATATAGGATGGACCTTTAGTACCGGTTGGAGCCACCAACCGGTACTAAAGGTCTGTTTTGGCCAGGCCAAGCGGCGGGAAGCGACCCCCTTTAGCACCGGGTGGTGGCACAAACCGGTACTAAAGGCCCCCCCTTTAGTACCAGTTTGTGCCACGACCCGGTACTAAAGAGGGTGCGCTGACGCAGGTGCGGTGCGGCAAGTTTAGTCCCACCTCGCTAGCCAAGGGGCGACCGCACTGGTTTATAAACCTCCGTGCGGTCGCTCTCTCGAGCTCCTCTCCAAAGCAGGCTTACTGGGCCTACGTGTTCTTTGCATCCCTGTGGGCCCACTTGGCCTTTGCGGGCCTGCATCCTGGCCCAACGACAGGTTGGGTTTCTAGTCGTATGCAGCCGCTCTGGCCTAGCAGGCGGGCTTTTTTTTATTTTATTTTTTGCTTTATTTATTTTTGTGTTGTTTTTTTTGTGTATTTAGAGTTTCTTTGTGAACATTTTTGTTTTAGGTACAAAAAATTACAAACTTTCTGTTAGGGCTTTTTTTTATTTTATTTTTTTTTTGCTTTATTTATTTTTGTGTTGTTT
>NC_041393.1:632608589-632681964 GCF_002162155.2 Triticum dicoccoides | reverse complement strand
TTGTGTATTTAGAGTTTCTTTGTGAACATTTTTTTTAGGTACAAAAATTTACAAACTTTCTGTTAGGGCTTTTTTTTATTTTTTTTTTGCTTTATTTATTTTTGTGTTGTTTTTTTTGTGTATTCAGAGTTTCTTTGTGAACATTTTTGTTTTAGGTACAAAAAATTACAAACTTTCTGTTAGTGCCCGTAGTTTTCAAATTTGAATAGTTTAAATTTTGAATTATTTGAAATTAGTGTGAATCACTAGTTTGTGAATAACTTAACTTTAAAAATCAGTAAAGGCATGAAAGAATTTGTCTGCACATAAAATTTCTTCGCGTTTGAAATGCCAAAACACATAACTACCCTAACTATTATAGAGATTCCCCTCTCGGTGCGAAACACAGAAGAAAGTGATGATAGCTAGTGAAGCCGATCACATCCCAGATCTTTGGATGTGAAACTTTTTCTTCGCGTGTGCCCCTTTGCGCCGTAACCATGGAAAATCTTCATCATTTAACGGGATGCTCGGGTCAATATTCACTGTGAATGGAGCAATTTCATCAAACTTTTCATAATCTTCTGACTTGTCTGTCTTGTCATCCACTCCCACGATGTTTCTCTTCCCAGAAAGAACTATGTGCCGCTTTGGCTCATCGTACGATGCATTCGCTTCCTTATCTTTTCTTTTTCTTGGCTTGGTAGACATGTCCTTCACATAGAAAACCTGTGCCACATCATTGGCTAGGACGAATGGTTCGTCTGCATACGCAAGATTGTTGAGATCCACTGTTGTCATTCCGTACTACGGGTCTTCCGTTACCCCACCTCGTGTCATATTGACCCATTTGCACCGAAACAAAGGGACCTTTAAACCACGTCGATAGTCAAGTTCCCATATGTCCTGTATATAACCATAATATGTTTCCTTTCCCATCTTGGTTTCTGCATCAAAGCGGACACCACTGTTTTGGCTGGTGCTCTTCTTATCTTGGGCGATCGTGTAAAATGTATTACCATTTATCTCGTACCCTTTGAAAGTCATTATATTCGAAGATGGTAACTGGGACAGCAAGTACAGGTCATCTTCAATAGAGGTGTCATGCATGGTACGTGTCTGCAACCAGCTGGCGAAACTCCTGGTTTGTTCACGTGTAATCCAGTCATCAGACCACTCCGGGTGTTTGGAGAGTAGCAAATTCTTGTGTTCATCCATATACGGAGCCACCAAGGCGGAATTCTGTAGAACTGTGTAGTGTGCTTCAGTGTGAGAATGTCCGTCCATATATATTATTTGTTCCCCTCCTAGCGTGCCTTTTCCATCCAGTCTGCCCTTATGCCGCGATTCAGGAACACCAATCGGCTTAAGGTCAGGAATAAAGTCAATACAAAACTCAATGACCTCCTCATTTTGATGGCCCTTGGAGATGCTTCCTTCTGGCCTAGCACGGTTATGAACATATTTCTTTAAGACTCCCATGAACCTCTCAAAGGGGAACATATTGTGTAGAAATACAGGACCCAAAACGTTAATCTCTTCGCATAGGTGAACTAGGACGTGCGTCATGATGTTGAAGAAGGATGGTGGGAACACCAACTCGAAACTGACAAGACATTGCACCAAATCATTCTGTAACCTTGGTATGATTTCTGGATCGATTACCTTCTGAGAGATTGCATTGAGAAATGCACATAGCTTCACAATGGCTAATCGAACGTTTTCCGGTAGAAGCCCCCTCAATGCAACCGGAAGCAGTTGCGTCATAATCACGTGGCAGTCATGAGACTTTAGGTTCTGAAACTTTTTCTCTGCCATGTTTATTATTCCCTTTATATTCGATGAGAAGCCAGACGGTACCTTAATACTGAGCAGGCATTCAAAGAAGATTTCCTTCTCTTCTTTGGTAAGAGCGTAGCTTGCATGACCCTGATGTATGCCGTCTTCTCCGTGCATACGTTGCTGGTCCTCCCGTGCCTGAGGTGTATCTTTTATCTTCCCATACACGCCCAAGAAGCCAAGCAGGGTCACGCAAAGATTCTTCGTCACGTGCATCACGTCGATTACGGAGCGGACCTCTAGGTCTTTCCAATATGGCAGGTCCCAAAATATAGCTTTCTTCTTCCACATGGGTGCGCGTCCGTCAGCGTCCTTTGGAAGAGGTTGTCCGCCAGGACCCTTTCCAAATATCACCTTCAAATCCTTGACCATATCATGTACATCAGCACCAGTACGGTGGCGAGGCTTCGTCCGGTGATCCGCCTCACCTTTGAAATGCTTGCCTTTCTTTCTTACGGGATGCCTGCTCGGAAGAAATTGACGATGTCCCAGGTACACATTCTTCTTACAACTATTCAAATATATACTGTCGGTATCATCCAAACAGTGCGTGCATCCGTGGTATCCCTTGCTTGTCTGTCCTGAAAGGTTACTGAGAGCAGGCCAATCATTGATGGTCACGAACAGCAATGCCTTTAGGTCAAATTCTTCCTATTTGTGCTCATCCCATGCACGTACACCTGTTCCATTCCACAGTTGTAAGAGTTCTTCAACTAATGGCCTTAGGTACACATCAATGTCGTTGCCGGGTTGTTTAGGGCCTTGGATGAGTACTGGCATCATAATGAACTTCCGCTTCATGCACAACCAAGGAGGAAGGTTATACAAACATAGAGTCACAGGCCAGGTGCTATGGTTGCTGCTCTGCTCCCCAAAAGGATTAATGCCATCTACGCTTAGACCAAACCATACGCTCCTTGCGTCATCTGCAAACTCCTTCCCATACTTTCTTTCGATTTTTCTCCACTGCGACCCGTCAGCGGGTACTCTCAACTTTCCGTCTTTCTTACGGTCTTCTCTGTGCCATCGCATCGCCTTGGCATGCTCTTTGTTTTGGAACAAACGTTTCAACCGTGGTATTATAGGAGAATACCACATCACCTTGGCAGGAATCTTCCTCCTGGGGCGCTCGCCCTCGACATCACCATGCTCATCGCGGCTGATCTTATAGCGCAATGCACCACATACCGGGCAAGCGTTCAAATCCTCGTACTCACCGCGGTAGAGGATGCAATCATTAGGGCATGCATGTATCTTCTGCACCTCTAACCCTAGAGGGCAGACAGCCTTCTTTGCTTCGTACGTACTCTCGGGCAATTTGTTGTCCTTTGGAAGCATATCCTTTATCATTACCAGCAACTTTCCAAATCCCTTGTCAAATACACCATTCTCTGCCTTCCATTGCAGCAATTCCAGTGTGGTGCCCAGCTTTTTCTTGTCACCTACGCAATTCGGGTACAACAATTTTTTGTGATCCTCTAAGATGCGCTGCAACTTCTTCTTCTCCAAATCACTTGCGCAGTTTCTCTTTGCATCGGCAATGGCCCGACCTAGATCATCAACGGGCTCAGCTGATGCCTCTTCTTCAGCTTCTTCCCGCATTGCCGGCTCAGATTCTTCCTGCATTACCGGCTCAGCTTCTTCCCCCATTGTTGTATCATCGTATTCAGGGAACCCATGGCCAGGATAGCTGTCGTCGTCCTCTTCTTCTTCATTGTCTTTCATCATAACCCCTCTTTCTCCGTGCTTGGTCCAAACATTATAGTGGGGCATGAAACCGGACTCAAACAGGTGGACGTGAATGGTTCTTGACGTAGAGTAATTGCGACCATTCTTACAGCCAGCACATGGACAAGGCATAAAACCATCCGCCCGCTTGTTTGCCTCAGCCGCAAGCAGAAAAGTATGCACGCCCTCAACGAACTGGGGAGAGCATCGGTCATCGTACATCCATTGCCGTCTCATCTTCATTACACAACACCGAATAGACCAAATTAATACAAGTTCATACATAAAGTTCATACAACACTTAAATGCAACAAACAAATAACTCTCTAGCTAAAGCATTTAAATGCAACAACAAATGCGATCAAGATCGCAACTAAGGTAACAATTGATCCAACAGCATAATGATACCAAGCCTCACTATCGATGGCATATTTTCTAATCTTTCTAATCTTCAAGTGCATTTTCTCCATCTTGATCTTGTGATCATCGACGACATCAGCAACATGCAACTCCAATTCCATCTTCTCCCCCTCAATTATTTTCAATTTTTCTTTCAAGTACTCGTTTCCTCTTTCAACTAAATTTAACCTCTCGACAATAGGGTCGGTTGGAATTTCCGGTTCACATACCTCCTAGATAAAAATATCTATGTCAACTTGATGGGCATAATTTGTCATAAACACGAAATGCAACAAATAGTTTTAAAAGAGAATATACCACATCCGAATCATAACAAGGACGAGGGCCGACGGGGACGGCTATCAAAACCATGGCACTATGTATAACAAACAACGTACGGGTAAGATAATTATTATACGAGTAACTATATATCCAAATCACACAAACATCAATTTTTTATATAAAATTTCATGAAGAGGAGGCTCACCACAAGGTGGTGCCGGCGACGGGACGGTGCGGGCGATCGACGGTGGTTACAACGGAGATTTAGAAGGCACTAAGTAAACCACACCTACATATGCAAACTAAGTGTTATTTTGACCTCAAATTGCATATAAATCAAATACTAGCACATATATATATTTCCTCCCAAATTACTAAACTCACAAATTAATAACTATATAAAGCATTGCAAGAGCTAATCTAGCAATGAGAGATGAAAGGACAAAGTTGCTAACCTTTGTGATCACTTGAATGGATGGGGGCCTTCAAATATTGACAAATTTTGGGCAAAATGTATGATGAGCTCGAGGGGAGAAGAGGAAGAACAGAGAGGAGAGGAGAGGGGAAAGGGGGAAGAACAGAGCGAGCTGGACGAAGGGTTTATATGCAGGAGGACCTATAGTACCGGTTCGTGGCACGAACCGGTACTAAAGGTGCTGGAGGGGGCCCAAACTGACAACATCCTGCCACCACCCTCATTAGTATCGGTTCGTGGCACGAACCGGTGCTAAAGGTTAGCCACGAACCGATACTAATGAGAGCGGCCCGGCTAGCCGTTGGAACCGGCACTAATGTATACATTTGTGCCGGCTCTAATACAAACCGGCACTAATGTGCTTCACGTTTGACCCTTTTTCTACTAGTGTGTCTTCGTATGTATATACAAATTCCAACCACTCTACTCCCAAAATTGATGGGTGCAGCAACGCGCGCCATCATGGTCTAGTTTACTCCTATGAACACACGCCGAACGGGTAGCCCTGAAAAGTTTAAAATAAATATATAAGAAAATGCAACCACCCATACCTCGGGAGAATAGGTTCCACCACAACGATGAACGAACCTAGTCGATTGAGCCCGGCTAGACGGAGATCTAATGTCAGGAAAAATTCTGCACATTTATATGACCCGATCACATGCATGTGAGCTGTGCTATTTTCACTACGAAGGGCTGAACGGACCACACGTTGTGATCTCGTCACAAATCCAATGAAACATTCTTTCCGAATTCCCCTCCTCACTTTTCCAGCTCGTTCAGTAACACTGCATGCACTGTAGTACTGCTACTGATCGCTTGCATGCAAAAGATCACAGCCATTTTTGTAGCTGCCCACGAGACGAGACCCCTACATCCATGCAATTTAAGTATGGAGCTGCCTTTGGTCCGGCAACTTTCTGCGTGCTGATCGATCCAAAGAAGCTACATGCATGCATGCCAGTGATCGATCGATCGATCTTCCTGTGAATTTTGGTGTAGAAACCAGTGGGGTGACGGGCCCGGAATGACTAGCCAAACGAGGGGGCTGCTATGCAATTCGGGTAGGTTCCTTTCATATCGAAGAAAGTTTGCTCAACGACACCAAAAAGCATCAATCTATATATAAATGAAAGCAGCGCTGCTGCTCTTTATCAAAATAAAATAAAACTATACAAACATGCTAGGGAGACTCGCTGTTGTTCTTCTTCAAGTATGTGAAGGAAAACATTTATATCTAGAATGCAAAACATATATCATTTGATTCATCACAAGATGCAGTTCCATATTTTGTATGTTTGGTATTGTAGGTATAAATAGCTTTCACTATAAACATGGTCAAAGTTTGCGAAGTTTGACTTTTCAGAAAAATTATACACACTAAATGTATGCAAACTTTGACTTTTCATGAACAAGGGCAAGGAACACTAGTAGAAAACAGAGCTTAAGTTCGGGCCAGATAAGCCCATTAGTCCCGGTTCAGTCACGAACCGGGACCCATGGGCCCATTGGTCACGGTTCGTAAGGCCAGGGGGCCTGCCGGGCCTCTTGGGGGCATTGGTCCCGGTTCGTCTGGTCCCTTTGGTCCCGGTTGGTGGGACGAACCGGGACCAATGGGCCTCGCTCCTGGCCCACCACCATTGGTCGCGGTTGGTGGCTTGAACCGAGACCAAAGGCTGCCCTTTAGTCCCGGTTCATGCCACGAACCGGGACCAATGAGATGCCTATATATACCCCTCGCGTAAGAGCAGAGCACACTGCTTTGTTTTTTCTGGCCGGCAAGGGGAGAGGGCTTTGTGGTGCTCTAGCTCACCTCCTATGCACACGAGGTGTTCGATGGAATGCCCGAGCCACACTACTTAAGCTTTCTCCTCTCCAAGATCGGCCTCCAAACTCTATTTTCCTCAATATTTGTCTAGGTTTAGCGGTTCATCACGTCTCGTCCCCGTATTCACTGTCGTCGATCGCCCGCGCCGATCTCGTCGCCGGCACCACCGTGGTGATCCTAAGGATGGCAATGGGTAGGGTATGGGGCGGGTAGAGCAATACCATACCCATACCCGTGTAGTCAATGAGTACAAAATTCTGCCCATACCCGTACCCATGGTTATGAAACTTTACCCATACCCATACCCGCTGGGTACCCATACCCATTGGGTACCCAACGGGTAGATCAAATAGTACACAAGTTACTAACAATTTTACATTCATCGATAGCACGTTTGACAAAGAAAATTGACGGAGAAGAGGGGATTTGGTGTGATGATGTGAGGCTTAATTACAGGAATAGTTGGGTCGCCCAGCCCCTTTAATGCTATCGACCCTTGCGCATATGTTGGAGCTCCTTGAGTAAGGTCCATATGTCAGTATAAACGGGTAGGGTATAGGTATATCCATGGGTACAAGGCTATACCCGTACCCTACCCATGATTCAACGGGTAGGGTATGGGTACTACCCATGGGTACAAAATTATGCCCATACCCTGCCCATGCGGGTACGGTATCCGCGGGTACCCATACCCATGGGTAAAATTGCCATCCTTAGGTGAGCCTCTTGTTCTTATAGTCTTTCTGAAAGGAAAAAAAATCTTACTTGTATGTTTAGATAGATACTTGTATATTTTTTTTACTTTTATTATTGCTTCTTATTATATAGTGTGATGGTTTTGGTATCCGCCCCCGTCGGCCCTCATCCTGTCTATGATTCAGATGTGGTATATATTATCTTTATAACTATTTGGTTCATTTATTGTTTATGACAATTATGCCGACCAACGTGACATAGATTTTATTTATCTAGGAGGTATGTGAACCGGAAATTCCAACCAACCCTATTGTCGAGAGGTTAAATTTAGTTGAAGAAGAAAACAATTTCTTGAAGGAAAAAATAAAATGAATTGAGGAGGAGAAGATGATATTGGAGTTGCATGTTGCGGATGTCATCGATGATCACAAGATCAAGATGGATGCAATGCGCTTGAAGATTAGAAAGATTAAAAAATATGCCATTCATACCGAGGCTTGGTATCATTATGCCGTTGGATCAATTGTTACATTGGTTCCGATTATGATCGCATTTGTTTTCGCATTGAAATGTTTTACATAGTTTCAATGTATGCTTTTATTAATTAGATGCTCTGGAGAACTATATGTTGTTCAATGAGAACTATGTATGTACTTTGGTTTTAATGTGATGATGAACTTTTATTAATTTGGTCACTTAATTATCTATTCATGATGTTCTGTAATGGTTTTTGACACACTTAATTATATATAATGCACGCAGATGAACCGGCAATGGATGTACGGTGACAGACACACTTCCAAGTACAATAAGGGCATGCATAATTTTCTCGAAGTGGTTGAGGCAAACAAGCAGAATGGTTTAATGTGTTGTCCATGCCCTATATGTGGGAATATGAAGTCTTACTCTGACTCGAAAACCATTTCACACCCACCTCCTTTATAAGGGTTTCATGCCACACTATAATGTTTGGACCAAGCACGAAGAAATAGGGGTTATGATGGAAGACGGCGAAGAAGAAGAGGACGATGACAACTATGTGTCCCCTGAATACAGTGATGCTGCAACAGGGGAAGCTGTTGAAGATCAAGAGGAACCAGATGATGTGCCCGATGATGATCTCCGTCGGGTCATTGTTGATGGAAGGAGATAGTGCGAAATTCAAAAGGAGAAGCTCAAGTTTGATCACATGTTAGAGGATCAAGAAAAAGGTTTGTAGCCTAATTGCCAAGATGGCAACACAAAGCTCGGTACCGTACTGGAATTGCTGCAGTGGAAAGCAGAGAATGGTGTGCCTAACAAAGGATTTGAGAAGCTACTGAAAATATTGAAGAAGAAGCTTCCAAAGGATAATGAACTGCCCGACAGTACGTATGCAACAAAGAAGGTTGTATGCCTCTAGGATTGGAGGTTAAGAAGATACATGTATGCCCTAATGACTGCATCCTGTACCGTGGTGCATACAAGGATTTGAATGCATGCCCGGTATGCGGTGCATTGCGGTATAAGATCAGACGAGATGACCCTGGTGAGGTTGACGACAAGCGCCACAGGAAGAGGGTTCCTGCCAAGGTGATGTGGTATGCTCCTATAATACCACGGTTGAAACGCCTGTTCAAAAACAAAGAGCATGCCAAGTTGATGCGATGGCACAGAGAGGACAGTAAGAAAGACGGTAAGTTGAGAGCACCGGGTGACGGGTCGCAGTGGAGAAAAATCGAGAGAAAGTACTGGGAGGAGTTTGCAGGTGACGCAAGGAACGTATGGTTTGGTTTAAGCGCGGATGGCATTAATCCTTTTGGGGAGCAGAGCAGCAATCACAGCACCTGGCCCATGACTCTATGTATCTATAACCTTCCTCCTTGGTTGAGCATGAAGCGGAAGTTCATTATGATGTCAGATCTCATCCAAGGCCCTAAGCAACCAGGGAACGACATTGATGTGTACCTGAGGCCATTAGTTGAAGAACTTTTACAACTGTGAATTGGAAATGGTGTACGTGTGTGGGATGAGCACAAACAGGAGGAATTTGACCTGCATGCGTTGTTGTTTGTCACCATCAATGATTGGTCTGTTCTCAGTAACCTTTCAAGACAGACAAACAAGGGATACCATGCATGCATGCACTGTTTAGATGACACTGAAAGTATATACCTGGACAAATGCAGGAAGAATGTGTACCTGGGGCATCGTCTATTCCTTCCAACCAACCATAAATGTCGAAAGAAAGGCAAGCACTTCAAAGGCGAGGCAGATCATCGGAAGAAGCCCACCATGCGTACCGGTGATCACGTACTTGCTATGGTCAATGATTTAAAAGTAAACTTCGGAAAGAGTCCCGGCTGACTATCTATTACGAATGACGCTGAGGGTCACGCATCCATGTGGAAAAATAAATCTATATTTTGGGACCTACCCTACTGGAAAGACCTAGAGATCCGCTCTTCAATTGACATGATGCACGTGACGAAGAACCTTTGCGTGAAACTGCTAGGCTTCTTGGGCGTGTATGGGAAGACAAAAGATACACCGGAGGCACGGGAGGACTTGCAATGTTTGCACGAAAAAGACGGCATGCCTCCAAAGCTGTATGAAGGTCCTACCAGTTACGCTCTTACTAAAGAAGAGAAGGAAATCTTCTTTGAATGCCTGCTCAGTATAAAGGTCCCATGTGGCTACTCATCGAATATAGAGGGAATAATAAATATGCCAGAGAAAAAGTTCCAGAACCTAAAGTCTCATGACTGCCACGTGATTATGACGCAACTGCTTCCGGTTGCATTGAGGGGGCTTCTACCGGAAAATGTTCGATTAGCCATTGTGAAGCTATGTTCATTCCTCCATGCAATCTCTCAGAAAGTGATCGATCCAGAAATCCTACCAAGGTTGAGTGATGTGGTGCAATGTCTTGTCAGTTTCGAGCTGGTGTTCCCACCATCCTTCTTCAATATCATGAAGAACGTCCTAGTTCATCTAGTCAACGAGATTGTCATTCTGGGCCCTTTATTTCTACACAATATGTTCCCCTTTCAGAGATTCATGGGAGTCCTAAAGAAATATTTTTGTAACCGCGCTAGGACAGAAGGAAGCATCTCCATGTGCCATCAAACAGAGGATGTCATTGGGTTTTGTGTTGATTTCATTCCTGACCTTAAGAAGACAGGTCTCCCTCAATCGCGGTATGAGGGGAGACTGGGTGGAAAAGGCATGCTAGGAGGGGACTTAATAATATGTAGGTACGGGCATTCTTGGTCTCAAGCACACTACACGGTTCTACAGAATTATACCTTGGTGACCCCATATGTCGATGAACACAAGAACATTCTGTGCTCCAAACACCCGGACCAGTGTGACGACTGGATTACATGTGAACACATCAGGAGTTTCGGCAGTTGGTTCCAAACACGTCTCAGGTGTGACAACACTGTTTCTGATGACATGTACTCGTTGGCGAGGGAATCATCTTCGATTGTAATGACTTACAAAGGGTACGAGATAAATGGGAATACATTTTGCATGATCGCCCAAGATCAAAAGAGCACCAACCAAAACAGTGGTGTCCGCTTTGATGCAGCAACCAAGAGGGGAAAGGACACATATTATGGTTACATGTGGACATATGCGAACTTGAGTATGGATATGATATTAAGGTCCCTTTGTTTAAGTGCAAATGGGTCAATCTGTCAGGAGGTGGGGTACAGGTAGACCCACAGTACGGAATGACAAGAATGGATCTGAACAATTTGGGGTACACTGACGAGCCATTCGTCCTAGCCAATGATGTGGCGCAGGTTTTCTATGTGAAGGACATGTCTACCAAACCGAGAAAAAGAAAAGATAAGGAAGCAGATACTCCCTCCGTCCGACAATACTTGTCACCAAAATGAATAAAAATAGATGTATCTAGAACTAAAATACGTTTAGATACATCCCCTTTCATTCATTTTGATGACAAGTATTTTCGGACGGAGGGAGTACATCATACGATGAGCCAAAGCGCCACATAGTTCTTTCAGGAAAAAGAGACATCGTGGGATTGGAGGGCAAGACAGACGTGTCTAAAGATTATGAAAAGTTTCATGAAATTCCTCCCTTCAATGTCAAGGCTGACCCAAGCACCCTGTTAAACGATGAAGATTATCCATGGTTATGGCGCAATAAGGAAAGAACACAAGTGAAGAAAAAGTGAAGACTTTCTATCAAAAACTATTATGATGATGCATTTGACAATGTAGAATATCACTGCAGTTACATTTGAACAAATGAAATCCCTTTGTAACACATGAGTTTTCTTCCGAAACCCTGATACTTCCAAAGATATTGTCTGTTTTGTAGACGAAGTGCATCCAGTTTTTGTCGTAACCCTCGCAACTTTTTAGCACATGATATGTGGGTGAAATGATGATACCATGCCAACTTTTAACCTTTTCAGAGTTCATTTAAAATGCTTTTCAATTTCAAGGATCAACCAAAAAGCTTTTATAAACCTCTAGTATTATTGAAACTAAAATTATATAAAATTTATGCAACTAAAATTATCAAAGTATTTTCTGTTCAAAACATTAAAAACAAAAAGAATTTTCATAAAATAAATAAAAAAGCAAAAAATAAAATAAAATAAATAAGTAGAAACAAAATAAAATAAATAAGTAGAAAAATTAACTTTAATATATATGATGTCCCGTCGACGAGCGCGCGCCTCCTGCCCCATCGACATCATCGCCGTCGCCGTCCTCGCCGCCGACCCCGCGTCCCTGCCCCTCCTCACCTTGGTCCGGCCGGCGCCCTCCATGTTCTTGTTTTTTTTCATATATATGATGATATATATATGCTTGTTTTTTTCATATATATGCTTATTTTTCATATATATGATGATATATATATGCTTGTTATCATAATTGTTTTTGTTCATATATATGATGTTTTTTTGTATAATATGATGTTTTTTTGTTCATAGATGATCATATATATGATGTATGCATGGATGTGGATGGAATATGATGTTTTTTTGTTCATAGAATATGATATTTTTTTATTCATAGATTTTTTTTGTTCATGAGAGAGGCGGGGACGTCGAGGAAGTTGTACTGTTTAGGGTTACGGTCGTCGAGGAAGAAGGAAAATAAGGAAAAAGAATAAAAGAGGAAGAAGGAAGAAGGAGAAGAAGAAGGAGAAGAAGAAGGAGAAGAAGAGGAGAAAAATAAATAAGAAGAGGAAGTAGAAAAAAAGGAGAAGAAGAAGGAATAGAGGAGAAGAAGAAAAAATTTCTCTTCTTCTCCTCTATTCCTTCTCCTTCTCCTCTTTTTTTCTTCTATTTCTTCTTCTTCTTCTTCTTCTTCTTCTTCTTCTTCTTTTCTTCTTCTCCTCTTTTCTTCATCTTCTTCTTCTTCTTTTTATCGGGAACGAGGATCGCCGAGGGGTCGAGGGTCGGGAATTAGGCTAGAGGCCGGGTCGAGGGTCACAGAGGGGTCGAGGGTCATCGAGGCCGGTCGAGGGTCAAGGGTTTGAGGGTCGAGGGTTCGAGGGTTCTAGGGTCGAGGGTTCAAGGGTCAAGGCTTCGAGGGTCGAGGGTTCTAGGGTCGAGGGTTTGATCTCTCTCTCTCTCTCGTGTTCTCTCTTGTGTTCCCTCTATGGCACAATCTTGATGTATCCCGAGCTTTGCTATTGTAGTTGGATCTTATGATGTTTCCCCTCCTCTACTCTCTTGTGATGAATTGAGTTTTCCCTTTGAAGTTATCTTATCGGATTGAGTCTTTTATGAGAACACTTGATGTATGTCTTGCCGTGCTTATCTGTGGTGACAATGGGATATCATGTGCCACTTGATGTATGTTTTGGTGACCAACTTGCGGGTTCCGCCCATGAACCTATGCATGGGGGTTGGCACACGTTCTTGACTCTCCGGTAGAATCTTTGGGGCACTCTTTGAAGTACTTTGTATTGGTTGAATAGATGAATCTGAGATTGTGTGATGCATATCGTGTAATCATGCCCACGGATACTTGAGGTGACAATGGAGTATCTAGGTGACATTAGGGCTTTGGTTGATTTGTGTCTTAAGGTGTTATTCTAGTATGAACTCTTGAATAGATTGATCTGAAAGAATAACTTTGAGGTGGTTTCGTACCCTACCATAATCTCTTCATTCGTTCTCCGCTATTAGTGTCTTTGGAGTGACTCTTTGTTGCATGTTGAGGGATTGTTATATGATATATCTATGTTATTATTGTTGAGAGAACTTGCACTAGTGAAAGTATGAACCCTAGGCCTTGTTTCCTATCATTGCAATACCGTTTACGCTCACTTTTATCGCTTGCTACCTTGCTGTTTTTATAATTTCATATTACAAATACCTTTATCTACTATCTATTTTGCACTTGTATCACCATCTCTTCGCCGAACTAGTGCACCTATACAATTTACCATTGTATTGGGTGTGTTGGGGACAAAAGAGACTCTTTGCTATTTGGTTGCAGGGTTGTTTGAGAGAGACCATCTTCATCCTATGCCTCCTACGGATTGATAAACCTTAGGTCATCCACTTGAGGGAAATTTGCTACTCTCCTACAAACCTGTGCACTTGCAGGCCCAACAACGTCTACAAGAAGAATGTTGTGTAGTACGCATCAAGCTCTTTTCTGGCGCCGTTTCCGCGGAGGCTAGGTAAACGGTACTCACACCCCGTCAACTAAGCTCATTTCTGGCGCCGTTGCCGGGGAGGTGAGTGCTTGAAGGTATATCTTTAGATCTTGCAATCGAATCTTTTTGTTTCTTGTTTTATCACTAGTTTAGTTTATAAAAGAAAACAACAAAAAAATGGAGTTAAGTTTGTCTCATACGCTTCGTATTTTTAATATCTTTCGTGAGTTTGATGGAAAGGAAAATTGTCCTCAAGTGCTAGAAGAACAGTGCATTAAAATACTTGGTACTGAATCTTTGAATGATGAGCATGATTTCAATGTTCTTAGTATAAACTCCTTGAATATCCATAGTACTAATGATGATTGCACTAGTTATGAAGAAAATGTCTCCTATAAGCATGTTGATTTGTGTGGAGTAGATTGGACTTGCATGGACACACCAAATAGAGAAAATAGATATTGCAAGAGGCATAAGTATTTAAAAACTAAAGGTTTGCAAGAAAGTCTTGATGAGTGTGCTAGAAGATTCAATATTGTTCGTGCTCCTTGTGAACTTTGCAATGAACGTGGTCATTTAAATCTTCAATGCAAACTGTTTCATGACCGAATCGTGTCCAAAAATTGTGATAACTTGATTACCCTTGGGCATCATAAAGAGCTTAGTCTTCTTTTGGGGTATGAAGAAATGAAACGTATAACTGAGGGTATTCCAAAATTTAATCTTGATAGATTTCTTGATTTTGATAGAGAGGATATTTATGTGTTTTGTGCGCTCAATTGCATTGAAAATCCTTATATTGCCAATTACCTAAAGAAAAGTAAGCAAATAGAAGATGAAGAGAATACTAATGAAAGGGAAGAGACTTCCCAATCTCCTCCTATTATTTCTTATGATGAATTAGGTAATGAGGATGAGCTTTCTATTCAACCAATCTCGTTAATAAGGAGCTCAAAGAGGAAGGTTGAACTCACACATAATGTGAAGAAGAAAAAGAAAAGAAGGAGCAACAAAGGTAGAAAGGTATCCCTCCCAAATGATGTTGCTCCTACTACTCATTGTGATGATGATAATTGCTTTACTATTGGTGCTATCCATATTTTTAATGATGAGAGTGAATATGCTTATGATATGAAAGGGCCCAAGCTTGGGGAAGCTCTATTTGATGAGGATCAAATATTTGAGAATATATTTGCTGAAATTAATGTTTGTCCCAAGCTTGGGGATGCTATGTTTAATGAAGATGATATTTTTAGCATCCCAAGTTTTGATATGCAAAGTTGTTATATGATAGCATGCCTCTTACCTATGATGATTATATTGATGAAAGTGGGTTTGGAAGAGTGTCAAATTTAGGAAGTAGTGATCCCACTATTTTGGAGGATGTTGAATTTTATTGTGATGAATACGAAAGTGGATTTGGAAGAGCGTAAACTTTATTTAGTGATTCCACTATCTTGGAAGAGGTTTCAATCGATTATGATGAGAACGAAGTTGCTACTTATGATGATTATTGTGATGAAACTTATGCTATAAAAAGTAGTGATGATTATATTTACAAATCTTCTCATGATTATGATTACCCTTTTTCTGAACATTACTCTTTTAATGTGGAAACAATTTTTAGTGTTCAAGTCTCTTATGATACTCCCACCATTCCAAATGAGAAGAATTTTCCTTATGTGGAGAGTAGTAAATTTCTATGCTAGTAGATCATGAAAAGAATGCTTTAGGTGCTGGTTATATTGTTGAATTCATTCATGATGCTACTGAAAATTATTATGAGGGAGGAACATATGCTTGTAGGAGTTGCAATAATGTCAAGTTTTCTCTCTATGTGTTGAAAATCTTGAAGCTATGATTGTTGTACCTTCCTATGCTAGTTGATTATTGTTCCCATAAGTTGTTTGCTCACAAAATCCCTATGCATAGGAAGTGGGTTAGGATTAAATGTGCTAGTCATATTCTTCATGATGCTCTCTTTATGTTTCAATTCTTATCTTTTATGTGAGCATCATTGTCATCATCATGCCTAGCTAGAAAAGGCATTAAAGAAAAGCGCTTGTTGGGAGACAACCCAATATTTACCCTTACAGTTTTTGTGTGTCCACACGATTGTGCTACTGTAGTATTCATGTTTTATAGCTTTTGTTTCAATAAAGTGCCAAGTAGAACCTTTGGGAAGACTTGGGTGAAGTCTATATGATCTTGCTGTAAAAAACAGAAACTTTTGCGCTCACGAGAATAGCTGTCATTTTTTACTGGAGAGTGCTTTTAGGTTGATTCTTTTTGCACATGATTAATAGACAAATTCCTCAGGTCCGCCAATTTATTTCATAATTTTTGGGGTTCCAGACGTATACGTTTGATACAGATTACTACAGTTTTTTCTATTTTTGACAGATTCTGTTTTCATTGTGTTGTTTGCTTACTTTGATGAATATATGGCTAGTATGTAAGGGTATGAACCATAGAGAAGTTGGAATACAGTAGGTTTTACACCAATATGAATTTAGAAAGAGTTCATTACAGTACCTAAGTGGTGGTTTTATTTTCTTATACTAACGGAGCTTACGAGTTTTGTTTGAGTTTTGTGTGGTTGAAGTTTTCAAGTTTTGGGTAGAGATTCGATGGACTATGAAATAAGGAGTGGAAAGAGACTAAGATTGGGGATGCCCAAGGCACCCCAAGGTAATATTCAAGGACAACCAAGAGCCTAAGCTTGAGGATGCCCCGGAAGGCATCCCCTCTTTCGTCTTCGTTCATCGGTAACTTTACTTGGAGCTATATTTTTATTCACCACATGATATGTGTTTTGCTTGGAGCGTCATTTTCTTTTGTTAGTTCTTTCTTGCTGTTATTTAGAATAATGTTTTGCATCTTTATTTTCAATAAAAATGTCAAGGATAGCCTTTACGATGCTTGTTTTGCTAGTATACATGTTGCTGTTTGAAAACAGAAAGTTTACCGCTGTTGCAAATATTCCCTAGAAAAGTCAGAGAATGGTATAATGTTGAATATTTTTGCATATTGAGCTCTGATAAGTTTATTACAGTGAGAATTTTCTCTCATAATTTTTGGAGTCAGGGAAGTATTGATACTCTTGCATTCTTTCCAGACTGTACTGTTTTGGCAGATTGCTGTTATGTTTGCATTGTTTGCACATGTTTGCTTGTTTAATGATTCTATTTGAGGATAGGAGTATTAAATATGAAGAGGCATTTAGTATGTAGTGTTGAATAATAATTTTAGTGATTTGTTATAGTAGAAAATGATAATGTTTTGCATTGGTTTATACTAACCTATCTCACGAGTTCTGGTTGAGTTTGTTGTGGATGAAGCTTTTGATAAAAAGAGAAACCATGATATGTGAGGAATTAAGGAGACATAAAAGCTCAAGCTCGGGATGTGCAAGGCACCCCAAGATAATATCTCAAGAAGTCTCAAGCGTCTAAGCTTGGGGATGCCCCGGTAGGCATCCCACCTTTCTTCTTCAACAACTATCGGTTAGTATCGGTTGAGCCTAAGTTTTTTGCTTCTTCACATGAGTTGTGCTATTCTTGCAATGTAATTTTATTTTGTTTTGCTTGCTGCTTGAATAAAATACCAAGATATGAAATTCTTAAATGTTAAAGAGTCTTCACATAGTTGCACAATTATTTGACTACTCATTAAACTTCACTTATATCTTTCGGACTAGTTTGTCGTTTGCTCTAGTGCTTCACTTATATCTTTTAGAGCACGGCGGTGGTTATATTTTGAAGTAATTACTAGACTCTCATGCTTCACTTATATTATTTTGAGAGTCTTAAACAACATGGTAATTTGAATGAAAACTATCATAGGAAGTGAATTGGATGCTATGATCAATATGTTGCTTGATAATTATTTTGAGATATAAAGGTAGTAATGTTAGAGTCATGCTAGTGGGTAATTATGATATTGAGAAATACTTTTGTTGAAGTTGGCAAGTCCCGTAGCATGCACGTATGGTAAAAGTTGTGTGACAAATTTGTTGCATGAGGTACTCTTTTGATTGTCTTCCTTATCAGTGGCAGGCGGGGACGAGCGATGGTCTTTTCCTACCAATCTATCCCTCTTGGGGCATGCGTAGTAGTACTTTGCTTCGAGGGCTAAGTAGACTTTTGCAATAATTATATGAGTTCTTTATGACTAATGTGAGTCCATGGATATACGCACACTCATCCTTCCACTTTGCTAGCCTCTCTTATTACCGCGCAACTTTCGCCGGTATTGAACCCATTATTTACCTTCCTCAAAACAACCACCATACCTACCTATTATGGCATTTCCATAGCCATTCCGAGATATATTGCCATGCAAATTTCCACCATTCCGTTTATTACGACACGTTCCATCATTGTCATATTGCTCTTTGCATGATCATGTAGTTGACATTGTATTTGTGGCAAGGCCACCTTCATAATTTTCATACATGTCGCTCTTGATTCATTGCATATCCCGGTACACCGCCGGAGGTATTCATATAGAGTCATATCTTGTTCTAGTTTTGATTTGTAATTCTTGAGTTTTAAATCCATAAAAGTGTGATGATCTTCACTATTAGAGCATTGTCTCAGTGAGGAAAGAATGATGAAGACAATGAATCCCCCACAAGTCGGGATGAGACTTCAGACTTAAAAAAACGCCAAAAATAAAAAAAAAGAAAAAAAAAGAAAAAAAGAAAAAGGAAGAAAAAGAAAAAAATAAAATGAGAGAAAAAGAGAGAAGGGACAATGCTACTGTCTCTTTTTCCACACTTGTGATTCAAAGTAGCACCATGATCTTCATGATATCTCGTCTCTTATGTTGTCACTTTCATATACTAGTGGGAATTTTTCATTATAAAACTTGGCTTGTATATTCCAATGATGGGCCTCCTCAAAATGCCCTAGGTCGTTGTGAGCAAGCAAGTTGGATGCATACCCACTTAGTTTATTTTTGTTGAGCTTTCATATATTTATAGCTCTAGTGCATCCATTGTATGGCAATCCCTAGTCACTCACATTGATATCTATGGATGGGCATCTCCATAGCCCGTTGATACGCCTAGTTGATGTGAGACTTTCTTCTCCCTTTTTGTCCTTACACCCACCACCATTTACCACCATAGTGCTATGTCCATGGCTTGCTCTCATGTATTGCGTAAGAGTTAAAAAAGCTGAAGCGCGTTAAAAAGTATGAAACAATTGCTCGGCTCATCATCGGGGTTGTGCATGATGGGACTATTTTGTGTAATGAAAATGAAGCATGGCCTAACTATATGATTTTGTAGGGATAAGCTTTCTTTGGTTATGCTATTTTGATATGACATGATTATTTGTTAGTATGCTTTGAAGCATTATTATTTTTATGTTTTATAAGCTTTTATCTTGAATCATTTGGATCTGAACATTCATGCCACGGTAAAGAAAATTACATTGAGAATTATGCTAGGTAGCATTCCACATCAAAATTTCTGTTTTTATCATTTACCTACTCGAGGACGAGCAGGAATTAAGCTTGGGGATGCTTGATACGTCTCTAACGTATCTATAATTTTTGATTGTTCCATGCTATTATATTACCTCTTTTGGATGTTTATGGGCTTTATTTTACACATTTATATCATTTTTGGGACTAACCTACTAACCGGATGCCCAGCCCATATTGTTGTTTTATTGCTTGTTTCAGTATTTCAAAGAAAAGGAATATGAAATGGAGTCCAAACGGAACGAAACCTTCGGCAGCGTGATTTTTTGGAAGAATGTCATCCAGGAGACTTGGAGTTCACGTCAGAAGAGCCTCGAGGAGACACGAGATAGGAGGGTGCCCCCCCCCCCACTACTGGGCGCGCCCCCTGTCTCATGGGCCCCACGAGCACCTCCCGACCAACTTTTCGCCTATATAAGCCTACGTACCCTAAAGACATCGAATATCAAGATAGATCGGGAGTTCCGCCGCCGCATGCCTCTATAGCCACCAGAAACCTCTCGGGAGCCCTTCCCGACACCCTGCCGGAGGGGGGATCCTTCACCGGTGGCCATCTTCATCATCCCGACGCTCTCCATGATGAGGAGGGAGTAGTTCACCCTTGAGGCTAAGGGTATGTACCAGTAGCTATGTGTTTGATCTCTCTCTCTCTCTCTCTCTCTCTCGGGTTCTCTCTCATGTTCCCTCTATGGCACAATCTTGATGTATCCCGAGCTTTGCTATTGTAGTTGGATCTTATGATGTTTCTCCCCCTTTACTCTCTTGTGATGAATTGAGTTTTCCCTTTGAAGTTATCTTATCGGATTGAGTCTTTTATGAGAATACCTGATGTATGTCTTGCCGTGCTTATCTGTGGTGACAATGGGATATCATGTGCCACTTCATGTATGTTTTGGTGACCAACTTGCGGGTTCCACCCATGAACCTATGCATGGGGGTTGGCACACGTTCTTGACTCTCCGATAGAAACTTTGGGGCACTCTTTGAAGTACTTTGTATTGGTTGAATAGATGAATCTGAGATTGTGTGATGCATATCGTATAATCATGCCCACGGATACTTGAGGTGACAATGGAGTATCTAGGTGGCATTAGGGTTTTGGTTGATTTGTGTCTGAAGGTGTTATTCTAGTACAATCTCTTGAATAGATTGATCTGAAAGAATAACTTTGAGGTGGTTTCGTACCCTACCATAATCTCTTCGTTCGTTCTCCGCTATTAGTGTCTTTGGAGTGACTCTTTGTTGCATGTTGAGGGATTGTTATATGATCTATCTATGTTATTATTGTTGAGAGAACTTGCACTAGTGAAAGTATGAACCCTAGGCCTTGTTTCCTATCATTGCAATACCGTTTACGCTCACTTTTAACGCTTGCTACCTTGCTGTTTTTATAATTTCAGATTACAAATACCTTTATCTACTATCTATTTTGCACTTGTATCACCATCTCTTCGCCGAACTAGTGCACCTATAAAATTTACCATTGTATTGGGTGTGTTGGGGACACAAGAGACTCTTTGTTATTTGGTTGCAGGGTTGTTTGAGAGAGACCATCTTCATACTACGCCTCCTGCGGATTGATAAACCTTAGGTCATCCACTTGAGGGAAATTTGCTACTGTCCTACAAACATGTGCACTTGCAGGCCCAACAACGTCTACAAGAAGAAGGTTGTGTAGTAGACATCAGGAAGTAACCGGGGCTTGATGGTACGAAGTTCTCCAAAGTTATTTTGGAATGGAGTCCCGTATAGGATAATCCGCCTTTTGGTATAAATTTCAGAAAAGGCCTTCCAAATAGCGATATTCGGAAGGCTCTTGCTGTACTTTGTACCAAAAAGCAAATTATCCTATCTGGGATTCCGTTCTAAAATAATTTTGGAGAGCTTCATACCATCATGTATATGTCGTCGTTGTCGATGTACCCCCTCTCCGATAACTTCGACATGAGGGGGGTCGATATACCCCCTCCCCGATAACATTTTTTTCTATGTATATGTCGTCATTGTCGATATACCCCCTCTCCGATAACTTCGACATGAGGGGGGGTCGATATATATACCCCCTCCTAGATAACATTTTGTTCTATGTATATGTCATTGTTGTCGATATACCCCCTCCCCGATAACTTTGATATATCCATCTCTCATGTTTGTATATTAATTGCCATGTTTCAATATTTGCAGAAACTATGGATCATCAAAGAGACTTCGATCAAGAAGAGATATTGGGGGACATAATCCGCGATGGAGGTGATGTCTTGTCGTTTCTCAACGACATCGAAGAAGGTCTGGAAGGAGAGGAAGCAGGCTACGATGATCAAACAATGGAGGAGGAAAGTCATGATCATGATGGTGGCTCGAGCGACCGTGATGACGGCTCCGGTGACCGAACGGAGTCGGGATCAACTGTTGCAAAGTCCGGCGAGGTATGTACATATATTAACTCTTCTTTCTTCTTTTAATTAAGCATGTGCTGACTAGCTAATTGATGCATTAATTGTTTTAGTATGACATATATTAACTCTTCTTTCTTCTTTTATATAGCCCTCTGGATCAAGCAATACTTCAGTAAAGAAACGAGGCCCGAAGAAAAAGTTGCGCCCGGATGAAAGGTTCACGATCACAAAAATCACGCGCGATGGCCAACCGATTAAACCCCTTTGGACCAAGGAAGCATTTTCTGCTCAATGTGGGGTTCTTGATAGGGACATGATCACGGGCAGCATGAGCTATGGAATCAACCTAAGAAGGAAGAGCTTCAAGTTTCTTTTGTCGAAGATAGACAGAAAGATGATCTTTGGAAAGCACTGAACGTAAATTTCACCCTACCGGAAGAGGAGGATCCGGAGAATCCAATTATAGAGCCATTGATCAAGTCATGTCCTCTCAAGAAGATGGTAGATCTATTCAGGAGGTGGAAGAATGAGTTGAAAGCAACGTATGTCGACTAAGACAAGTATCTAGAATTTACCGGCCGATTTGAGAAGATAAGAGATCACTGGCCCACATTTGTGGCCAACAAGACATCGAACAGGAGTAAGAAGATGTCAGCAATTAACAATATAAATGTTGTAAAGAAGGAGCATCACCATTGCACGGGGTCAGGTGGCTACCTCAAAGCCCGGCTGTTGTGGGACAAGGCTGAGCAGGACCTGATTGCTAGAGGGGTTGAACCTGAGACATTGCACTGGCCAGACCGTTGTAGGACTTGGTTCTTCGGGGCTGGTGGAACATTGGACCCTGAAACAGGGAAGTGCTGCTGGACGGATGAGTAACTTGCAACACTCATCACGAAGCTTCAGAAAGCAATCAACAAAGTGCGGGAAGGGAAGTTTGTTCCCAACAGAGAGAATGACGAGCTCACAAGGGCCCTCAGGAATCCTGAGCACCCTGGACGAACACGAGGCACGCCAGGCTCCATTGCGTGGAAGGTTGGGTTTCCCGACGCAGGCGGTTACAAAACCTAAGAGAGGAGGAGGAAAGTGGAGCAGAGCAAACTGCAGGAGCTTAAAGCAAGGGTACGAAAGCTAGAGGAACGACAAGATGTTGAGAACCAGTAGCTGCGAGATCCTGCCCAAGAAGCTACCCCAGAAGCTAGCCCGCCATCTCCCCGGAGAAGCAGCGTGGCTTCCACCGAGCTTGTCCAGTAACCTGACTTGACGGGTCCTAGATACCCCGTGGATTTTATCATGGATTCACACCAGTGCCACCTTATGACGCAATGGCTTCAACTCAAAGTCATGGCGGCTGTCGGCTCTGTGTTCCCTCCTTCACCCGGAGCAAATTTTCACTGTCGTCTGATTCCACAAGACTATGTTGTTGTGATGGTGGACAAAATAACGGAGGGATTTGAGGAGCTCCAGCTTGACCACCCTACAGGTGATGGGGAGACTCAGCTGGGTCTTGCTATGCATACTCTGTGTCTACGGCGGAAGGAGCACATCAAGCTTCTGAACTTCACGGCTCCTGCTAGTCAGCTGGGCACTCCACCTTCTCTGCCTCCTCCTCCTCCTCCGGTGAGTGATCAGGGCACTCCACCTCCTGCTCCGGTACGTGAGGGCGGCAGTACTCCGCCTCCTTCTCCGCCTGCTCTGGCGCGTCTGAGCAGCCCGCCTCCTCCTTCGCCGCCTCGTAAGCGACGGTGCAACATAGACGCCGCTGCTCCGGCTGCTCTGACGCGTCGTAGCAGTCCGCCTCTAGCTGCTCTGCCTCTTCAGCAACGAAAGAAGACAGCCGCAGCCGCTTCGGCTGCTCCGGCATCTAGCAGTACAACCAGAGGTGGGAGGCAATACAGATTCGGTCCATCGTATCTCAAGCCTCTAGAGAAGTTACCATACGAGAGGAGCGATGAGGAAACCATAAGATCTCTGAAGGCCAAGTGAATGACTTCTTTCAATCTTTAAAGCTAAGAAACATCCACCTCCGGAGGAGAAGATAGATCCGGTGAAAGCGAAGCGCACTTTGGACGCCCTGTAGTGACCATCACCGCCTCCGCCGCAATCCAACTATGAACGCATCATTGAAAGGACATATAAGGAAGTGGAGTGGCGGGAAGTACTTGCACTGATCAAAGGCTAGCAGAACTAAGAAAAGGGGGAAAATCCCCAGCTTGGCAAACAAGCGAAGCAATCGTGCCCCCCGCTCAATGTGTCTAGCGGTATCGTTGCTAATCTTCCAGGGATGCCGTCCGGTACCAATCCTGGAGATTACATGACCGACGATGATGCAATTTTTTTGAAACAATGGAGGTGGACACATTAAGATTTGAGCACGGGAAGCCTCTCGTCAGACCTGGTTCTTCCCTAACAACGATGATGCGAAGATTCCATGATTGCTACATGGACATCTACAGGAAGTCTAGGAAAAATACTTTGTCGCTAAGAGTTAAAGAGGAGCACGACCTCGTTGGAATTGATCTGTTGTTAGTTACATATGAGGAGTTCTTCCAGTTTTTCAATCAAAAGGCCCTCGATAAAACAATCATCACTTGCTACTGTCGGTAAGTACTACTTTTCTATAATTAATTAAGTCTCTATATATAGCTCAGCTCTTTCATTGCATGTATATATAATTATCCTCACTATATTATGCAGATTGAAGATCGCCGAATTGAAGAAAAGACAAGTAAGTGATATTGGGTTCATTAACATAAATCTCATGGATGAATGGAGTGTTAAACATGATGCCAAACAAACCGAGGCCAACTTGCTCGCATCGTTACTTCAAAATCAAAACAAAGTTACAATACTCTTTCCTTACGAATACAAGTGAGTGTTATTGTCTTGTGCATATTTGGTTTCCCTTATTACTCGAGGTTATAGTAATGTAACTGATGAGTTATGCATGCGTGCGCAGCTTCCACTTTATTCTGGTAGAGATTAAGCTTGCGCAGGGACTAGTAACCGTCATAGACTCCAAACGAAAAAATCCGAAGGAGTATGCGACCATGACTAAAATGCTCGAGAAGTAAGTTCAATCGATCATTATCACACCATATCGAAAACTTTGTTCATTTCCTGATATCAAGTAATTCTTTTCTTTGTCTGACAGGATTTGGAAAAAGTTCACCGCGCAAGCTCCGGGACTGCCGGCGCAACTGCGATTTAACCACCCGAAAGTAAGTACTAGCTACTAGCTAGTTCCATGCATCTCCCATTTATTCTAGCTAGTTTCATCAATAACATTTAGCATGCTTGCTTATCAGTTTGACTGACCTCTATTTCTTCTAAAGTGGTTGTGGCAGGAACCCGGGAATGATTTTTGTGGATACTACATTTGCGAGTTCATCGACCTCACCACCTGTGAGCGGGGCTACTCTAAACAACAATATGAAGTGTGTAAGCAATAATGTTCACAATTTTATTTTATTACCATCATTTGTGTTCAGTTTCATTCATATATATGTATTGACCCCCTTCTTGAAATTAGATGTGGCAGATGCGGGATGAACTCCTACCACAAGATCGCATACGAGCAATTCAAGAGGAATTGGCAGGATTCTTTCTTGACCACGTCATCAACAAACACGGAGAATACCATGTGGAAGTTGAGTTCGGATGTTAGGGGATTCTGTAAGAGATCTTATATTGTGTGTGTGTGTCTCCAGCTCCTGGCCGGCCACCGGCACGGGCGACCGAGCGACGGCGGACGCCGGCGCGAGGGAGCCCGCGTCGCCTGGACGTGGCGAAGCCGCCATGGACTTCAGGAAGCCGCATCCTCGTCCCATCGCCACCGCCTGAAGCCTTGGCAGACCAGATGATGGGCCCGACACAAGCTACGGTGAGCGGCGTGACCAACCGAGCAACTCCTCCGTGGAGGCGGCATCTGTTGCGCCCTCAAATTCATCTGCAACAGTACATGAACCTCCTCCCAATTTTGCCTTCTTCTTCAATCTTGCCTTCTCTGACCTTCTTGCTTCGTGCAGATGAACTTCGTGCCCTCTGCAAGACATGGATTGCCATGGAATTCCTCTCATACCTCCGCGACGAATTGTTCTCAAGGTGGCCTATCAGCTGCTAGAAAAAGGTTGGCCGAACTTATAACCAGGGTATGGTTGAACTTCTTCCTTCCTTCGGTTTGTTGTTTGCTTACAGCTATGTGAAGTTCAGGTGGTGTGTGAGCATCAGTCCAGGCTACAAAAGCTTTTTTTAAATCTGCCTGCTTACAACCATGTGAAGTTCTGGTAGTGTATGAGCCTCAGTCCAGGCAACAAAATAGCATTGTAAAATCTGCCTGCCTGCTTACACGCATGTGAAGTTCAGGTAGTACGTGAGCCTCAGTCCAGGCTACAAACACTATAAAATCTTCCTGCATTCACATTCACATTCACATTCAAACAAATAAAAGGAAAATAGAACATGCATGTGATATGACATGAAGGTCAGGTTGGTATGCACTAGCAGTCCAACCATCCAAAAACTCATGAAGGTTCAGGTTTTTTAACTGTAGACAGTATTTCCCCTTTGCAAAACAAGAAGTTCAGGTACAAAGGCATTGGCAGATGCTCAGCTCAGTGCATAGTGTGATGGCTCTCACCACTTTTATATGAGAAGTTCAGGCTGTGAATAATGCTAAGTTCAGTTACAAAGGTATATGACGATATAACTTGTGTGCTAATAGACATTTTTTTCTTTTATGTCAGCAAGACGAGAGACGCATGAAGAAGCTTAGTAGTTCCCAGCAGCAAGTACACAATCCAAAGCCTGTACGGGTTGCACCACCCCCTCAATGGGTCACACCTCAAACGCACCAACAACATTACCAACCTGCTCCAGACCAAAAATGGATGACACCCGAAACACACGGATACTCCCAAGAAGCTGGGTCACAACCCTATCCGCACAAGTTTGCGCCTCCACCTAATTGGGTGACGCCGGAAATCCCCCACGGATTCTTTGTATCCACCAGCAGACTCCCAAGCACGCCGATGGAGGAGGGGGTTAGCTCAAGTCCTGCGTGTAACTCTGGAGGTTATCTGCTACGTCTTGAGCTAGGGTTGGTTTTCTCCGAAGAGGAGAGGGTGATGCAGCAAAGTGTAGCGTAAGTATTTCCCTCAGTTTTGAGAACCAAGGTATCAATCCAGTAGGAGGCTCCTCAAAAGTCCCACGCACCTACACAAACAAACTGACAACTCGCAACCAACGCAATAAAGGGGTTGTCAATCCCTTCACGGTCACTTACGAAAGTGAGATCTGATAGAGAAAGTATGATAAGATAAATATATTTTTGGTATTTTATAATATAGATGCAGAAAATAAAGATGCAAATAAAAGTAGATTGAAAGCAAATATGATAAGAGATAGACCCGGGGGCCATAGGTTTCACTAGAGGCTTATCTCGAGATAGCATAAGTATTACGGTGGGTGAACAAATTACTGTCGAGCAATTGATAGAAAAGCGAATAATTATGATGTTATCTAGGCATGATCATGTATATAGGCATCATGTCCATAACAAGTAGACCGACTCCTGCCTGCATCTACTACTATTACTCCACACATCGACCGCTATCTAGCATGCATCTAGAGTATTAAGTTCATAAGACCAGAGCAACGCATTAAGCAAGATGACATGATGTAGAGGGATAAACTCATGCAATATGATATAAACCCCATCTTATTATCCTCGATGGCAACAATACAATATGTGTCTTGCAACCCTTTCTGTCACTAGGTAAGATCACCGCAAGATTGAACCCAAAGCTAAACACTTCTCCCATGGCAAGAAAGATCAATCTAGTAGGCCAAACCAAACTGATAATTCGAAGAGACTTGTAAAGATAACTCAATCGTACATAAAAGAACTCAGAGAAGATTCCAATATTATTCATAGATAAACTTGATCATAAACCCACAATTCATCGGATCTCGACAAACACACCGCAAAAAGAGATTACATCGAATAGATCTCCACAAGAGAGGAGGAGAACATTGTATTGAGATCCAAAAAGAGAGAACAAGCCATCTAGCTAATAACTATGGACCCGTAGGTCTGTGGTAAACTACTCACAACTCATCGGAGAGGCTATGGTGTTGGTGTAGAAGCCCTCCGTGATCGATTCCCCCTCCGGCAGAGTGCCGACGAAGGCTCCAAGATGGGATCTCGCAGATATAGAAGGTTACGGTGGTGGAAATTGTGTTTCGTGGTGCTCCTGGATGTTTTCGGGGTCCGTGGATATATATAGGAGAAAGAAGTACGTCGGTGGACGCCCGAGGGGCCCACGAGATAGGAGGGCGCCCCCCCCCCTCGTGGGCCCCTCAAAGGTTTCTTGACTTGCACTCCAGGCTCTCCGGATCAGATTTGTTCCAAAAATAACGCTCCCGAAGGTTTCATTCCGTTTGGACTCCGTTTGATATTCCTTTTCTTCAAAATACTGAAATAGGCAAAAAAAACAGCAATATGGGTTGGGCCTCCGGTTAGTAGGTTAGTCCCAAAAATGATATAAATGTGTAGAATCAAGCCCATAAACATCCAAAAGGGGTAATATAATAGCATGGAACAATCAAAAATTATAGATACGTTGGAGACGTATCAAACATCCCCAAGCTTATTTCCTGCTCGTCCTCGAGTAGGTAAATGAACAAAAGAGAATTTTCGATGTGGAATGCTACCTAGCATAATTCATAATGTAATTTTCCTTCATTGTGGCATGAATGTACAGATCCCAATAATACAAAATAAAAGTTCATAAAGACATAAGAAATAGTAATACTTCAAGCATACTGATCAAGATAATCATGTCTTCACAAAATAACATGGCTAAAGAAAGTTATCCCTACAAAATCATATAGTATGGCTATGCTCTATCTTCATCACACAAAGTATTTAATCATGCACAACCCCGATGACGAGCCAAGCAATTGTTTCATACTTTAATAATCTCAAACTCTTTCAACTTTCACGCAATACATGAGCGTGAGCCATGAACATAGCACTATATGTGGAATAGAATGGTGGTTGTGGAGAAGACAAAAAGGAGAAGATAGTCTCACATCAACTAGGCGTATCAACGGACTATGGAGATGCCCATTAATAGATATCAATGTGAGTGAGTAGGGATTGCCATGCAACGGATGCACTAGAGCTATAAATATATGAAAGCTCAACAAAAGAAACTAAGTGGGTGTGCATCCAACTCGCTTGCTCACGAAGACCTAGGGCACTTTTGAGGAAGCCCATCATTGGAATATACAAGCCAAGTTCTATAATGAAAAATTCCCACTAGTATATGAAAGTGACAACATATGAGACTCTCTATCATGAAGATCATGGTGCTATTTTGAAGCACAAGTGTGGAAAAAGAGATAGTAGCATTGTCCCTTCTCTCTTTTTCTCTCATTTTATTTTTTTTTCTTTTTCTTTCTTTTTCTTTTTTTTCTTTGGCCTCTTTTTTTTCTTTTTGGCCTTTCTCTTTTTTTTCTTTTTGGCCTTTCTCTTTTTTTCTTTTTTTTCTTTTTTTCTTTTTTTCTTTTTGTAAAGTCCGAAGTCTCATCCCGACTTGTGGGGGAATCATAGCTTTCATCATCCTTTCCTCACGAGGACAATGCTCTAATAATGAAGATCATAACACTTTTATGGATTTACAACTCAAAGCTAGAACAAATTATGACTCTATATGAATGCCTCCGGCGGTGTACCAGGATATGCAATGACTCAAGAGCGACATGTATGAAAATTGTGAAGGTGGCATTGCCACAAATACGATGTCAACTACATGATCATGCAAAGAGCAATATGACAAAAGTAATGTGTGTCATATGAACGGAACGGTGGAAAGTTGCATGGCAATATATCTCGGAATGGCTATGGAAATGCCATAATAGGTAGGTATGGTGGCTGTTTTGAGGAAGGAGTATGGTGGGTATATGGTACCGGCGAAAATTGCACGGCACAAGAGAGGCTAGCAATGGTGGAAGGCTCAAAGGGTGCGTATAATCCATGGACTCAACATTAATCAAAAGAACTCATATACTTGTTGGAAAAATTTAGAAGTCATCAAAAATCATAGCACTATGTGCATGCTCCTAGGGGGATAGATTGGTAGGAAAATACCATCGCTCGTCCCCGACTGCCACTCATAAGGAAGACAATCAATAAATAAAATTGTGCTCCAACTTCATCACAAAGCGGTTCACCATACGTGCATGCTACGGGAATCACAAACTTCAACACAAGCATTCTTTAAATTCATAATCACCCAACTAGCATGAATTTAATATTACTACCTCCATATCTCAAAACAATTATCAAGTATCAAGTTGATCATAGCATCCAATTCACTTCTTATGATAGTTTTTATTATACCCAACTTGGATGCTCATCATTCTAGGACCAACTTTGTAACAAAAGCAAATACCATGCTGTTCTAAAAGGCTCTCAAAATGATATAAGTGAAGCATGAGAGACTAGCAATTTCTTCAAAATTAAGACACCACCGCCGTGCTCTAAAAGATATAAGTGAAGCACTAGAGCAAAAACTATCAAGCTCAAAAGATATAAGTGAAGCACATAGAGTATTCTAGCAAATTCTAATCAAATAGGCTTCTCCCAAAAGGTGTATTACAACAAGGATGATTGTGGTAAACTAACAAGCAAATACTAATATAATACACGATGCTCCAAGCAAAACACATATCATGTGGCGAATAAAAATATAGCTCCAAGTAAAGTTACCAATGAACGAAGACGAAAGAGGGGATGCCTTCCCGGGGCATCCCCAAGCTTAGGCTTTTGGCTACTCTTGAATATCTTGGGGTGCCATGGGCATCCCCAATCTTAGGCTCTTGACACCTTTTATTCCATAGTCAATAAAAGCTTTACCCAAAACTTGAAAACTTCACAACACAAAACTTAACAGGAAATCTTGTAAGCTCCGTTAGTGAAAGAAAACAAAACCACCACATAAGGTACTGAAATGAACTCATTCTTTATTTATTTTGGTGTTAAACCTACTGTATTCTAACTTCCTTATGGTTTATAAACTAATTTATTAGCCATAGATGCATTGAAATAAGCAAACAACACACGAAAAACAGAATCTGTCATAAACAGAACAGTCTGTACCAATCTGTAACTAACGCAAACTTATGGAACTCTAAAAATCCTACCAAAATAGGACGTACTGGACAATTTGTCTATTGATCAGCAGCAAAAAGAATCAATGCAAACGCACGTTTATGTGATTTATTGAATTTTTTTTCGTGAGCGCAAAGTTTCTGTTTTTCAGCAGAATCAAATCAACTATCATCATAGCTTATCCTATAGGTTCTACTTGGCACAAACACTAATTAAAAGATAAAAACACATCTAAACAGAAAGTAGATGCAAGATTTATTCCTAAACAGGAGCAAAAACAAAAAAACATAAAGAAAAGTTGGGTTGCCTCCCAACTAGCGCTATCGTTTAACGCCCCTAGCTAGGCATAAAAGCAAGGATAGATCTAACTAGTGCCATCTTTGGCACTTGATGAGGGGGATCTCCTTTCTATGGAATTCAATCTTCTATTCAAAGTAAGCACATGGCCATTAATGGAAGAAGTAATATTAAGCACGTTACGGAAGTTTGCCTCCAAACTAGACTTCATCTCTTTAATAATTTCATTTTGATAAAAGCACAAGAGAGTAGTTGATTCAACCTTATCATTCAAAGGGTGCCCAAATATGGTTTTCCTCTTTTCATAAGTATCTATATCATCCCTTTCAAGAAAACTTCCTTCAAAAATAGAATCTCAAACTTGTTTAAAAGAAGTCGGCAAGCCCACATAAAAACTCTTTAAGTAATCTTCAATTTGATATTGTGGCACATAGCTAGCCCGAATTCTTAATAACCTATCCCAAGCATCTTTTCAAGACTCATCAAGTAAATAACAAAAAATTCCAGAGTCATCCTCATCAAAATTATTCAAGCTCTCATTGGAGACCCCGGTGGGTCTTATAGTGTCATTGTTCATGAGCTTAGAGAGGATAGATGGGTTGTCCAAGGCACTAGAGCTCGGGAGAAAACCCTTAGTTCTTTTTGACTTGGCCATGACAAAGGGAAGGCAAACGGAAAAGAGAGGAGGAGATTGGGAAGGAGAAGGCGAATAAAACGGCAAGGGTGAAGTGGGGGAGAGGAAAACAAGAGGCAAATCATGTAAATGCGAGGGAGATGGGTTTGTGATGGGTACTTGGTATGTATTGACTTGAGCGAAGACCTCCCCGGCAACGGCGCCAGAAATCCTTCTTGCTACGTCTTGAGCTAGCGTTGGTTTTCCCCGAAGAGGAGAGGGTGATGCAGCAAAGTGTAGCGTAAGTATTTCCCTCAGTTTTGAGAACCAAGGTATCAATCCAGTAGGAGGATCCTCAAAAGTCCCACGCACCTACACAAACAAACTAAGAACTCACAACCAATGCAATAAAGGGGTTGTCAATCCCTTCATGGTCACTTACAAAAGTGAGATCTGATAGATAAAGTATGATAAGATAAATATATTTTTGGTATTTTATAATATAGATGCAGAAAATAAAGATGCAAATAAAAGTAGACTGAAAGCAAATATGATAAGAGATAGACCCGGGGGCCATAGGTTTCACTAGAGGCTTCTCTCGAGATAGCATAAGTATTACGGTGGGTGAACAAATTACTGTCGAGCAATTGATAGAAAAGCGAATAATTATGATGTTATCTAGGCATGATCATGTATATAGGCATCACGTCCATAACAAGTAGACCGACTCCTGCCTGCATCTACTACTATTACTCCACACATCGACCGCTATCTAGCATGCATCTAGAGTATTAAGTTCATAAGAACAGAGCAACGCATTAAGCAAGATGACATGATGTAGAGGGATAAACTCATGCAATATGATATAAACCCCATCTTGTTATCCTCGATGGCAACAATACAATACGTGTCTTGCAACCCTTTCTGTCACTAGGTAAGATCACGGCAAGATTGAACCCAAAGCTAAACACTTCTCCCATGGAAAGAAAGATCAATCTAGTAGGCCAAACCAAACTGATAATTCGAAGAGACTTGTAAAGATAACTCAATCATACATAAAAGAATTCAGAGAAGATTCCAATATTATTCATAGATAAACTTGATCATAAACCCACAATTCATCGGATCTCGACAAACATACCGCAAAAAGAGATTACATCGAATAGATCTCCACAAGAGAGGGGGAGAACATTGTATTGAGATCCAAAAAGAGAGAAGAAGCCATCTAGCTAATAACTATGGACCCGTAGGTCTGTGGTAAACTACTCACAACTCATCGGAGAGGCTATGGTGTTGATGTAGAAGCCCTCCATGATCGATTCCCCCTCCGGCAGAGTGCCGGCGAAGGCTCCAAGATGGGATCTCGTAGATACAGAAGGTTACGGCGGTGGAAATTGTGTTTCGTGGTGCTCCTGGATGTTTTCGGGGTCCGTGGATATATATAGGAGAAAGAAGTACGTCGGTGGACGCCCGAGGGGCCCACGAGACAGGGGGCGCCCCTGGGGGGCGCGCCCTCCTATCTCGTGGGGCCCTTGGAGATTTCTTGACTTGCACTCCAGGCTCTCCGGATCAGATTTGTTCCAAAAATAACGCTCCTGAAGGTTTCATTCCGTTTGGACTCCGTTTGATATTCCTTTTCTTCAAAATACTGAAATAGGTAAAAAAAACAGCAATATGGGCTGGGCCTCCGGTTAGTAGGTTAGTCCGAAAAATGATATAAATGTGTAGAATAAAGCCCATAAACATCCAAAAGGGGTAATATAATAGCATGGAACAATCAAATATTATAGATACGTTGGAGACGTATCATTATCCTGGTGTGCCTCATCAATGCCAAAGCGAAGCAACTAAACCAGATCCCAGGACAAATCCAACAGCAAAACACACAGGGAGGAGAATTATCTGCACACTACCACCGTTTGATCCTGCTGCTCCTGTTGCAAGTCAGAATTGTACGGGGCATAAGGTAGATGGATTGCTTCACAAAACAAAAGAGCAAAGCAAGACCAGGATCGCAATACCTCCACAACAACCTTAAGCAAAAAGGACACAAACAAGAGAGAGGCCATCTTCATCCCTCCTTCCTCCTCGTGATCCACTGCTGCATCCTGCTATGATTACTCCGCCATGCCCCTTCCCAGAGGGACAGCAGCCGACACCGGCGGAGTTGCGATCATACACGCACGTAAGTGAAACAAAAAATATTTATATACGCATCTTGTATTATCTGCAAATTTTCTGCTCCCTCCAGGATAACAAGTTCATAAACTGCATTTTAAGGTGCTATTTGGATTATTATTTTTCTTTTTCTGCAGACGCCAGATCTACCGGATTATCTAATACCAACACTAAAGATGCGATTCAAAGACGTAGAGAAAGCAAGGGAATTTTATAACAGATACACCAGACACGCTGGTTTTGGAATCAGGAAGACGGGTGGAAATGACAACCACAAGTATTTTGTTTGCGCCTTCCAAGGGATACACACATCTTCTGTTTCAGAGGCCAGCAGGAAGTGACGAGCATACAGACCCGGGGTAGGGTCATGGGCTCAACCTATACGTCCTACCCAAGGTCACTACCCTAGAAGATGGAAAGACCAAGAGTCAATGGAAGAGCACCAGTCTCATAGGTCGAGTGCAATCCACTCGACAGTCGCTACCTATCATCAGTCGACCACAAAGAAGGTCACTCGACCATATCGAAGACCAGGAGTCGGAAGAGTACGCAACGGCCGGATAGTTACTCCTTAGTCTTCATGAGCATTAAGAGTACTTGATGCTGGCGTTACCAGTAATGCCCCTTACTTTATGTACATTAGTTCCCTTGTAATGGAGGGGAGCTGGGGTCCTGGCGTACTCTATAGAAGCCACCCCCCTCCTCTGGCACAAGGGTTCGCACCCTTTGTAATACAACACACATAATCCAATCGACCGCCTCCGGGCACCGAGACGTAGGGCTATTACTTCCTCTAAGAAGGGCCTGAACTCGTAAACCTCGTGCGTACATCTTCGCCATAGCTAAGATCTTGCCTCTCCATATCTACCCCCCTTTCTACTGTCAGACTTAGAACCACGACAGTTGGCGCCCACCGTGGGGCAGGTGTCTTAGCGACTTATTGGTGAAGTTGCAATTTTTTCCGATCACCATCATGGTTTCCAGCGGTGAGATGGTTCAGGGCCACGAGATCCGTCTCGGCGCGCTCGTTTTCATCGTCGATGACTCGACGTGGCTTCAGGAAGCTTCGCTCGATGTTGAGGCGCTCCCCGTCCGAGGGGCGACGCACTTCCGCGTGTGTGTTCGCGGCGTCCTTCTCCGGTAGCCGTCGACTCAGTATCGGTCGGCTCCGACGGTGTTTACTCTCCCCGCTGTTCGCCATCGCAAGCGGTCCGGTCGATTGCGGCTTCAGCGCTGGGTGAAACACGTGGTGGCTCGGCGCTCGATCACCCATCAAGTCGCGGCAATCGATCCCGATGAAACCCTCCACGGCATGTTCGGTCTGTCGACTGGCTCCGTGGAGACTGCATCCGAGTGCGATAGCAGCGATCCTGCAGCCGAAGTCCTAATGGTCGACGGTCCTCACAGCCCGCCCGGGTTCCGCCGCGAGGGCGACGGAGACGAAGGCGGTAACCCGTCGCACGTCCATGAGGAATACCGACCCGAGCCCCTCTCTTTGCAACAAAGGGAGGAACTTCGTCGCGGCAACATGGATGCACTCCATACGCCCATTGTTGGAGAAACCCCCGAGGGTCGGGCCTTGGAGGAGGTGCGCCTAGCCAACTTGGCCGAGCGCACTCGACTGGATAACCTTCAGCGTGCTCTCGACGAGCGCGCCCAGGAGCGGGTCCATGAATCCAGTCGACGACAGCTTTTCCCGCCTCCACCTAAGGTATACCGCACTCCGATTCAGAATCTCACTGCTGCGGCCCGAATAGCAGAGTCGGTCCGGCCTTCCCAGTCGGAAGCTGGCAGAGGGCTGATGCAGATCCGGGCCCTGCTCAGGGCAGCAGGAGAGCAGAATACAGCAGTATCTCAGTCGCGGAATAGGATTCATAGCAGATCCGTTGCAGCGGACACGGTTCAGTCGGCTCACAGCCCAAGATCGCCTCCACGGCGTGAAGGCCGTGGGCAGTATGATCATCCATTCGACCATGACAATCGTTGTCGGGGACCCACGCCTCCTCCGAGGAGTGCGTCATATGTGCCTCGGCGGAACGATGATAGGCACCGTCACAGTGGTGAGCGCAGGAATTCAGTCGACCCAAGGGAACCGGGCTTCGACGCAAGGTCTATCCTCGTTCAAGGCCTGGTCGACCGGAACAGAGCACACAGAGAAGACCGTGGCAGAGATCGTCCAAGTGGCAGTCGAGTGCATGTTTCTGGTCCCGAGTGTTTTAGCAGAGCCATCAGGGCAGTAGTGATACCTCCCACTTTAGGCTGGCATCCGGGGTCAGTAAGTTCACTGGTGAATCCAAGCCTGAAACTTGGCTTGAAGATTACCGAGTGGCTGTGCAGATTGGGGGCGGTAACGACAAGATAGCGATGAAGCATCTCCCAGTCATGTTGGAAGGGTCGGCCCGAGCATGGCTGACTCAGTTGGCTCCGGGCAGTATTCACAGTTGGGAAGAGCTATCTCGAGTGTTCGTGAGAACTTTCGAGGGCATGTGCAAGCGACCTGGAGGATTGCCTGAGCTCCAGCACTGCGTGCAGAAGCCGAATGAGACTTTGAGGGAGTTCATCCAGAGATGGTCCACTTTGCATCACATCGTCCAGAATGTTTCAGAGCATCAAGCTGTGTGCGCCTTCAAGGAAGGCGTCAAATACAGAGAGTTGGTCTTGAAATTCGGTCGGACTGGTGATATGACTCTGGCTCGAATGATGGAGATATCCACCCAGTACGCTAACGGGGAAGAAGAGGATCGGCTCCGTAGCGGGAAGAGCAAACCAGTCGGCCAAGAGACCGGTGGAGGTAACTCCAGCCGGAAGCAGAAGCGCAAGGCCGAGCCGGCGGCGCCCGGAGAGATTGGGGCAGTGAATCAAGGAAAGTTTAAGGGAAAACCTAAGGGGCCCTGGCCCCCTAAGAAGGTGAAGGACAAGGAAGGGAATGATGTGCTGGATTTCCCGTGCCACATCCACACAAAGAAAGATGAGGAAGGTAATCTGATTTACCCAAAGCATACCACCCGGCAGTGTACTCCTAATCAAGCAGTTCCGAGAGAAACAACCCAATGAGAAGGAGAAGGAGTCGGACCAAGGTGAAGATGAAGAGGAAGACGATGGTTATCCCAAAGTCAATTCCACTCTGATGATATTCGCTAACGTTGAAAGAAAGAGTCGATTGAAGGTCATCAACAGGGAGGTGAACATGGTCGCTCCTGTGGCAACGACCACGTACCTGAGATGGTCTCAGACAGCCATTACGCTCGACCAGTCTGACCACCCTTCTCGCGTGGCCACCCCTGGGAGGCAAGCTCTGGTGGTCGACCTGTGGTTGGGGGCACTCGACTGACTAAAGTACTGATGGACGATGGCAGTGGTCTGAACATCCTCTACGCTGAGACCTTGAAGGGGATGGGCATTCCGATGTCCAAGCTTAGCGAGAGCAATATGAGTTTTCATGGTGTTATTCCTAGAAAGAAAGCCGAATCACTCGGCCAAATCGCCCTTGACGTGGTTTTCGGTGACTCCAAGCATTACCGTAAGGAGAAGTTGACATTTGAAGTTGTGGATTTCCAGAGTGCCTATCATGCAGCGTATGCACGCTTTATGGCTCGACCATGTTATGTGTACCTCAAACTGAAGATGCCTGGCCCCAAAGGTGTGATCACAGTTACAGGCAATCGACAGAAGGCTGAGGAGTGTTTCCAGAAAGGCTCCAAGATCGCCGATGAACAAATGGCAGCAGTTGAGTTCCAAGAATATCAAAAGAACGCGGATCCGAGTGATTTGCTCAGAGCCAAGAAACCTGCCACAGATTCTGCATTCCGATCGACTGGTGAGATGAAGCCAGTTCATATTCACCCGACGGATCCCAATGCCGCACCGAGCCATATATCAACAACGCTCGACAGCAAATAGGAAGAAGCGCTCGTCCAGTTCCTCCGTGAGAACTGGGACATCTTTGCATGGAAACCTTCTCACATGCCAGGTGTGCCCAGAGGACTGGCCGAGCACCGTTTGCGTGTTGACCCCAAAATAAAACCCATCAAAGAACACCTTCGGCGGTCCGCCGTGCAGAATAGGAAAGCAATTGGCGAAGAAGTGGCTCGACTGTTGGCAGCAGAGTTCATCCGTGAAATCTATCACTCCAAGTGGTTAGCCAATATAGTCATGGTTCCTAAGAAGGATAATTCACTTCGTATGTGCATTGACTTCAAGCATATCAATCGGGCCTGCCCGAAAGATCACTTCCCTCTCCCTCGCATCGATCAGATTGTTGACTCGACTGCGGGGTGTGAGCGCTTGTCTTTCTTAGATGCGTATTCCGGATACCATCAGATCCGACTGTATGGTCCCGATGAAATAAAAACAGCCTTCATCACCCCATTCAGGTGCTTTTGCTATGTCACCATGCCTTTTGGTTTGAAAAATGTCGGAGCCACATTCATGAGAATGTATCAGAAGTGCCTACTCACTCAAATCAGCCGGAATGTGGAAGCGTACATGGATGACATTGTGGTCAAGTCTCGCAAAGGTTCCGACCTATTGACCAACCTGGCAGAAACCTTTGCCAACCTGAGAAGGTATGATATCAAGCTTAATCTGTCAAAGTGCACGTTGGGAGATCCAGGAGGAAAGTTACTCGGTTTTCTCGTTTCCGAACGAGGGATCGACGCCAATCTAGAAAAAGTTGATACCATCCTCCGAATGAAACGCCCCGTACGAGTGCATGACATTCAGAAGTTGACTGGTTGTCTGGCCTCCCTGAGTCGATTCATTTCTCGTCTCGGTGAAAAGGCCTTGCCTCTTTACCGATTGATGAAGAAGTCTGATAAGTTCGAGTGGACTGATGAAGCTGAAGCAGCGTTTGCAGAGCTCAAATCCCTGCTTTCCACCCAGCCGGTGCTCGCTGCACCAATCAGCAAAGAGGTTTTACTACTCTACATTGTAGCCACTGGACAAGTTGTCAGCACAGTACTCACGATCGAGCGAGAAGAAGAAGGAAAAGCTTACAAAGACCAACAAAAGCCACACAAGCTCGCCCCCACTTGGGAAGGCCCTTTTGTCATCACCAAGGTGCTCCACAACGAAGCGTATCATCTCTTCAACGTCGAACACAATAAAGATGAGCCGCACACCTGGAATGCGGATCTGCTCCGCCCTTTCTATTCTTAAATGTTTAGACTGATCAAATGTAATAAGAAATACCTTTAGTTTGACTATCAAAAGACATAATTTACTCCTCCCAAATAGTTGTTGTTTATTTCTTTTGTGTACATTACCTTAGCCGCGAATCTATTTAACCTAAGTCGATTCGATAAAAATCCTACCGAGTGATGAGTCTGCCTCTCACTCGGGGGCTTAGCTGCAGCCCAGTGCTCGCCTAAGTGATAAAAATCCTACCGAGTGGTGAGTCTGCCTCTCACTCGGGGGCTTAGCTGCTGCCCAGTGCTCGCCTAAGTGATAAAAATCCTACTGAGTGAAGAGTCCGCCTCTCACTCGGGGGCTTAGCTGCAGCCCAGTGTTGGCCTAAGTGATAAAAATCCTACCGAGTGGTGAGTCTGCCTCTCACTCGGGGGCTTAGCTGCAGCCCAGTGCTCGCCTAAGTTTGAAAAAATCCTACCGAGTGAAGAGCAGTCCTCTCACTCGGGGGCTTAGCTGCAGCCCAGTGCTTGCCTAAGTTTGAAAAAATCCTACCGAGTGGCGAGTGAACCTCCCGCTCGGAGGCTTAGCTGTAGTCTCATACTCTCCTAAGTTTCAAAGAATCCTACTGAGTGAAGAGCAATCCCCTCACTCGGGGGCTTAGCTGCAGTCTCGTACTCGCCTAAGTTTTGAAAACCTTACTCAATCGGTCGACTGGAACGTCAAGACCATTGCTGAGTACCTTGCTGATGAGCTGATCAATGATGCGCAAGGATCACCAGATCAGTCGATCGGAATGTCAAGACCATTGTTGAGTGCCTTGCTGATGAGCTGACCAATGTTGCACAAGGATCACCCGACCGGTCGACTGGAACATCAAGACCATTTCTGAGTGCCTCGCTGATGAGCTGATCAATGCTGCGCAAGGATCACCAGATCCGTCGATCGGAACTTCAAGACCATTGCTGAGTGCCTTGCTGATGAAGTGATCAATGCTGCTCAAGGATCGCCCTACCGGTCGACTGGAACGTCAAGACCATTGCTGAGTACCTTGCTGATGAGCTGTTCAATGCTACTCAAAGATTGCTCGATCAGGCGACTGGCCATTCTTCTCCAGAAGCTGCATTAAACAAACGGACAATAATTCGAGAGGAAGGCAAATTTCATTCGAAGACAGACGCAATATGCGGGGTGATAAATCCGAAGTTTCTTAACCGCAAAATAAAGTGCTCGGGCATCAGGCCCGGAGGAGTTTTAACGATTACAAATCCACTCGGCATTCCGAGGCAAATAAAAGTGGTGACGTAATGTTTTTAATCACTCGGCGGGAGAAGGACTGGCCGGGTCGCAGAAGCTATCAAGATTGATGATGTCAGCGATGCGAGTGGCTGCCTCGAGGAAAGTGTCCATGAAGTCCTGGAAGGAGTGCTTCTTGGTGTTCGCCACTTTGAGAGCTGCCAGCTTGTCTTCCTTGGCCTCCTTGCAGTGCACTCGGACCAAAGGAAAGGTGACATCAGCCCCACAGCGCGCAGAAGATTTCTTCCACTCTTGCACTAGGTCTGCAATCTGGTTTAGCCGAGTCATCAAGGAATCGAGGTCTTGAGACATTTCCGCCTGAGGCCAGAGCTCGGCGTCCACTCGGACCATCACCGCCTTCAGCCGAGCCAGATAGTCGACTGCACCATCCAAGCGCGATTCCAGTCGAAGCAAGTTCATCGCGACTTCATCTTTCATGGGGCAATTGATGGGGTCGAGACCTGTCTCGACCCATCCAGTTTCAGCCTCGAAGTCTTGACAGAGTTCTGTTTCATCACAACAAACAATGAGTCGACAGTATTGCAAATCCCAGTCGACGACGGTTATTTAACTGAATAGACATACCTTCAAGCTTCAGGACAAGCTTTGCCGCAAGTTGTTCTAAATGAAACTCTAGCTTGCGGTCTTGGTCCTGAGGCCCTCAACTTCAGCGATCAAGTTCTCCTGGTCCTTCCTCGGTTGCTCGACTTCACGATTAGCGTCCAAGATAGCCATCTTCAATGTCGCGTTCTCATCCTCCAACTTGTCGACTGAAGCCAGCTTCTTGTCTGCAAGCTTCTCTTCTCGCGCGCTTCCTTTTGAGCAGCTGCCAAGTCCAGATCCTTCTGCTCCAGAGCTTCCTTCATCCTCTCTAAAGAAACAACACTCTTCAGACGAGATTGAAGTTGGCGATTTTCACTACGCACATTTGCTTGTGTGAATTCACTCAGTTCAAAGAGACTAAAAGAAAAGCCAGCACCAAGTGTGAAGCTACAAAGCAGACACAGTGACCGAGTGATTACCTCCCATGATGGTTGTTTCTTCTTGATCTTTCTTCAGATTCTTCTTCGCAAGTTCGAGATCAAGTTCAACACTGATATGCTTCTTCTTTAATTCGGTGAGATGAGCTCCAAGATCACAAGACCTCTGCAGCTAGAAAGACAGACATGTCAGTCGACACATACAAGTAACAGTGAAGGAAAAGATTTACTCTCAGACTACTGCCGAATCAAATATTCAACAGTAGTCTCGGGGACTACACCCAGTGGGTGCACTTAGCGTGCCCCCACTAGATCAGATCAATACTCAGCGAAGAGTTTTTTTTCAAAAAAATAGATAGAATGATCAACACTCATCAGACCTCAGTCGACTGCCAGCAGCCGACCTTGGTCTCGGGGACTACACCCAGTGGGTGCACTCAATGTGCCCCCACTGATTCAGAAAGTGCAAAATCGGAGATTTCTTGAGTTCTAAACGAAGGAACACCCAGTGGGTGATCAGATATAAAGCAACGTTCAAAAATTTAGTCGGAAGTTTACTGACCTGGACATTGGTCTGAAGGGCAGTGCTGGCATTGTAAGCTATCTGACTAGCCTCATGCATCACTTTCACCTGCTCCATGACAAGATTCGCCTGGCGAAGAGCTTCCCTAGTGGCACTCAGCGAGTCGTCCGGAGTTTGATATGCAGCAAAGAGGGATGGCTCCAGAGGAATCAAAGTAGCGGCCGGGTCAGATGAGTGGAGTTGCACTGGTGCAGCAGGCATCTGTGCAGTCGACCCCGACGGACGATCAGTCGTCAACGGGTTAGCAAATGTGACATTATCCCGAGCTATCAACTCTGGTGCCGGTCTCGACTGAGGGATTTGGACTTCAAGTCTCCTTCTGCTCGAACCTCCACTCTTCTTCTTCCTCTCCTGTAGAGGCACTTCTTCTTCCTCGTCATCAGGGAGCACAACAATATCTTGCGGAGCTACATAAGAAGAGAGGTGTCAAATTTTCAGTCAATCGACCACCCACTCAATTAAACAGAACTGGGTTGAATGAACTTATAAGCTCGTGAGGTGGCTTCTTCGTCTTCCGGTGCCTTGTCAACGTCCATGTCAGTGGCAGCAGAGGTGGGGCTGGAAGGACACAAGGATTAGTCAGTCGGATCGAGAGAACCTTCAGTCGACTTATGGAAACACAAACAAGATACCCACCTTGTGGTAACGGGGATGACCATCCTGATTTGCGGCAATGTCTTTCGGGTCTTCGAGGGGGCGACTTTAGGCTTCTTAGCCACCTTCCTCCTCTCCCGGGGACTCCCACACGCCACTCTCCTCCGCACTGTCCTCCCCCTCCTGGTCCTGCGCCAAAGCTTGTTCGTCGTTGGGCATTGAGTACATCTCAGTGAATACTTGCAAAGCAAATTGGTCAAGACAAGAGTCAGCCAACATAGAGCGCAGTCGGAACGCAAGCGGAAAACAGTCGGAATGGAGAATGTACCTTGTCGGGTGGGTTGTCACTTCCGAAAGGGACAACTCGCCTGGATCCTCTAGGATTATCTTGATTACCCGTAATACCCTTCAACCACAAGGCCACGGTGTTGAGTGGCACTTCTTCTGGATGGACTCGAGTGGTGTGCCCGGTCCAGAATACAAACACATCGAGTGATCACGGTCCTGGAGAGGCTGGATACGCCGAGCGAGGAACACCTCCAGCAAGTCCAGGCTAGTGACACCATCATTGATCAGCTGGACCACTTGGTCCACTAACATCCTTGTCTCCATGGTCTCGGCAGCAGTAACCTTCAGTGGAGCAGGAGTCTAGACATGGTCGAATGAAAAAGAAGGAAGACCGGTCGACTGACCTGGAGTCGCAACATCCTGGCAGTAGAAACAGGACGATTGCCAACCCCTAACGGATTCAGGGAGGGTCACAGCAGGGAAAGCACTCCTATTCCTCTTTTGTATACCTAAGCCCTCGTACATCTGGATAACGTGGGTTTTCGAGTCACTCAACTTCGCCTTTTTAACCGACTGGGAGCGAATGGTGAAGATATGTTTGAAGAGACCCCAGTGCGGTCGACAACCTAAGAAGTTCTCACACATCGACAGAAAAGCGGCTAGATACGTGATGGTATTGGGGGAAAAGTGATGGAGCTGTGCCCCGAAGAAGTTTGAAAACCCACGGAAGAAAGGGTGCGGAGGAAGCGAGAAACCCCGGTCGGCATGAGTGGCGAGCAAGACACACTCACCCGGTCGAGGTTGTGGCTCCGTCTCTCCCAACTAGCGCTATCGTTTAACGCCCCTAGCTAGGCATAAAAGCAAGGATAGATCTAACTAGTGCCATCTTTGGCACTTGATGAGGGGGATCTCCTTTCTATGGAATTCAATCTTCTATTCAAAGTAAGCACATGGCCATTAATGGAAGAAGTAATATTAAGCACGTTACGGAAGTTTGCCTCCAAACTAGACTTCATCTCTTTAATAATTTCATTTTGATAAAAGCACAAGAGAGTAGTTGATTCAACCTTATCATTCAAAGGGTGCCCAAATATGGTTTTCCTCTTTTCATAAGTATCTATATCATCCCTTTCAAGAAAACTTCCTTCAAAAATAGAATCTCAAACTTGTTTAAAAGAAGTCGGCAAGCCCACATAAAAACTCTTTAAGTAATCTTCAATTTGATATTGTGGCACATAGCTAGCCCGAATTCTTAATAACCTATCCCAAGCATCTTTTCAAGACTCATCAAGTAAATAACAAAAAATTCCAGAGTCATCCTCATCAAAATTATTCAAGCTCTCATTGGAGACCCCGGTGGGTCTTATAGTGTCATTGTTCATGAGCTTAGAGAGGATAGATGGGTTGTCCAAGGCACTAGAGCTCGGGAGAAAAGCCTTAGTTCTTTTTGACTTGGCCATGACAAAGGGAAGGCAAACGGAAAAGAGAGGAGGAGATTGGGAAGGAGAAGGCGAATAAAATGGCAAGGGTGAAGTGGGGGAGAGGAAAACAAGAGGCAAATCATGTAAATGCGAGGGAGATGGGTTTGTGATGGGTACTTGGTATGTATTGACTTGAGCGAAGACCTCCCCGGCAACGGCGCCAGAAATCCTTCTTGCTACGTCTTGATCTAGCGTTGGTTTTCCCCGAAGAGGAGAGGGTGATGCAGCAAAGTGTAGCGTAAGTATTTCCCTCAGTTTTGAGAACCAAGGTATCAATCCAGTAGGAGGATCCTCAAAAGTCCCACGCACCTACACAAACAAACTAAGAACTCACAACCAACGCAATAAAGGGGTTGTCAATCCCTTCATGGTCACTTACGAAAGTGAGATCTGATAGAGAAAGTATGATAAGATAAATATATTTTTGGTATTTTATAATATAGATGCAGAAAATAAAGATGCAAATAAAAGTAGATTGAAAGCAAATATGATAAGAGATAGACCCGGGGGCCATAGGTTTCACTAGAGGCTTCTCTCGAGATAGCATAAGTATTACGGTGGGTGAACAAATTACTGTCGAGCAATTGATAGAAAAGCGAATAATTATGATGTTATCTAGGCATGATCATGTATATAGGCATCACGTCCATAACAAGTAGACCGACTCCTGCCTGCATCTACTACTATTACTCCACACATCGACCACTATCTAGCATGCATCTAGAGTATTAAGTTCATAAGAACAGAGCAACGCATTAAGCAAGATGACATGATGTAGAGGGATAAACTCATGCAATATGATATAAACCCCATCTTGTTATCCTCGATGGCAACAATACAATACGTGTCTTGCAACCCTTTCTGTCACTAGGTAAGATCACGGCAAGATTGAACCCAAAGCTAAACACTTCTCCCATGGAAAGAAAGATCAATCTAGTAGGCCAAACCAAACTGATAATTCGAAGAGACTTGTAAAGATAACTCAATCATACATAAAAGAATTCAGAGAAGATTCCAATATTATTCATAGATAAACTTGATCATAAACCCACAATTCATCGGATCTCGACAAACATACCGCAAAAAGAGATTACATCGAATAGATCTCCACAAGAGAGGGGGAGAACATTGTATTGAGATCCAAAAAGAGAGAAGAAGCCATCTAGCTAATAACTATGGACCCGTAGGTCTGTGGTAAACTACTCACAACTCATCGGAGAGGCTATGGTGTTGATGTAGAAGCCCTCCATGATCGATTCCCCCTCCGGCAGAGTGTCGGCGAAGGCTCCAAGATGGGATCTCGTGGATACAGAAGGTTACGGCGGTGGAAATTGTGTTTCGTGGTGCTCCTGGATGTTTTCGGGGTCCGTGGATATATATAGGAGAAAGAAGTACGTCGGTGGACGCCCGAGGGGCCCACGAGACAGGGGGCGCCCCTGGGGGGCGCGCCCTCCTATCTCGTGGGGCCCTTGGAGATTTCTTGACTTGCACTCCAGGCTCTCTGGATCAGATTTGTTCCAAAAATAACGCTCCTGAAGGTTTCATTCCGTTTGGACTCCGTTTGATATTCCTTTTCTTCAAAATACTGAAATAGGTAAAAAAAACAGCAATATGGGCTGGGCCTCCGGTTAGTAGGTTAGTCCCAAAAATGATATAAATGTGTAGAATAAAGCCCATAAACATCCAAAAGGGGTAATATAATAGCATGGAACAATAAAATATTACAGATACATTGGAGACGTATCATTATCCTGGTGTGCCTCATCAATGCCAAAGCGAAGCAACTAAACCAGATCCCAGGACAAATCCAACAGCAAAACACACAGGGAGGAGAATTATCTGCACACTACCACCGTTTGACCCTGCTGCTCCTGTTGCAAGTCAGAATTGTACGGGGCATAAGGTAGATGGATTGCTTCACAAAACAAAAGAGCAAACCAAGACCAGGATCGCAATACCTCCACAACAACCTTAAGCAAAAAGGATACAAACAAGAGAGAGGTCATCTTCATCCCTCCTTCCTCCTCGTGATCCACTGCTGCATCCTGCTATGATTACTCCGCCATGCGCCTTCCCAGAGGGACAGCAGCCGAGACCGGCGGAGTTGTGATCATACACGCACGTAAGTGAAACAAAAAATATTTATATACGCATCTTGTATTATCTGCAAATTTTCTGCTCCCTCCAGGATAACAAGTTCATAAACTGCATTTTAAGGTGCTATTTGGATTATTATTTTTCTTTTTCTGCAGACGCCAGATCTACCGGATTATCTAATACCAACACTAAAGATGCGATTCAAAGACGTAGAGAAAGCAAGGGAATTTTATAACAGATACACCAGACACGCTGGTTTTGGAATCAGGAAGACGGGTGGAAATGACAACCACAAGTATTTTGTTTGCGCCTTCCAAGGGATACACACATCTTCTGTTTCAGAGGCCAGCAGGAAGTGACGAGCATACAGACCCGGGGTAGGGTCATGGGCTCAACCTATACGTCCTACCCAAGGTCACTACCCTAGAAGATGGAAAGACCAAGAGTCAATGGAAGAGCACCAGTCTCATAGGTCGAGTGCAATCCACTCGACGGTCGCTACCTATCATCAGTCGACCTCAAAGAAGGTCACTCGACCATATCGAAGACCAGGAGTCGGAAGAGTACGCAACGGCCGGATAGTTACTCCTTAGTCTTCATGGGCATTAAGAGTACTTGATGCTGGCGTTACCAGTAATGCCCCTTACTTTATGTACATTAGTTCCCTTGTAATGGAGGGGAGCTGGGGTCCTGGCGTACTCTATAGAAGCCACCCCCCTCCTCTGGCACAAGGGTTCGCACCCTTTGTAATACAACACACATAATCCAATCGACCGCCTCCGGGCACCGAGACGTAGGGCTATTACTTCCTCTAAGAAGGGCCTGAACTCGTAAACCTCGTGCGTACATCTTCGCCATAGCTAAGATCTTGCCTCTCCATATCTACCCCCCTTTCTACTGTCAGACTTAGAACCACGACAGTTGCGCCCACCGTGGGGCAGATGTCTTAGCGACTTATTGGTGAAGTTGCAATTTTTTCCGATCACCATCATGGTTTCCAGCGGCGAGATGGTTCAGGGCCACGAGATCCGTCTCGGCGCGCTCGTTTTCGTCGTCGATGACTCGACGTGGCTTCAGGAAGCTTTGCTCGATGTTGAGGCGCTCCCCGTCCGAGGGGCGACGCACTTCCGCGTGTGTGTTCGCGGCGTCCTTCTCCGGTAGCCGTCGACTCAGTATCGGTCGGCTCCGACGGTGTTTACTCTCCCCGCTGTTCGCCATCGCAAGCGGTCCGGTCGATTGCGGCTTCAGCGCTGGGTGAAACACGTGGTGGCTCGGCGCTCGATCACCCATCAAGTCGCGGCAATCGATCCCGATGAAACCCTCCACGGCATGTTCGGTCTGTCGACTGGCTCCGTGGAGACTGCATCCGAGTGCGATAGCAGCGATCCTGCAGCCGAAGTCCTAATGGTCGACGGTCCTCACAGCCCGCCCGGGTTCCGCCGCGAGGGCGACGGAGACGAAGGCGGTAACCCGTCGCACGTCCATGAGGAATACCGACCCGAGCCCCTCTCTTTGCAACAAAGGGAGGAACTTCGTCGCGGCAACATGGATGCACTCCATACGCCCATTGTTGGAGAAACCCCCGAGGGTCGGGCCTTGGAGGAGGTGCGCCTAGCCAACTTGGCCGAGCGCACTCGACTGGATAACCTTCAGCGTGCTCTCGACGAGCGCGCCCAGGAGCGGGTCCATGAATCCAGTCGACGACAGCTTTTCCCGCCTCCACCTAAGGTATACCGCACTCCGATTCAGAATCTCACTGCTGCGGCCCGAATAGCAGAGTCGGTCTGGCCTTCCCAGTCGGAAGCTGGCAGAGGGCTGATGCAGATCCGGGCCCTGCTCAGGGCAGCAGGAGAGCAGAATACAGCAGTATCTCAGTCGCGGAATAGGATTCATAGCAGATCCGTTGCAGCGGACACGGTTCAGTCGGCTCACAGCCCAAGATCGCCTCCACGGCGTGAAGGCCGTGGGCAGTATGATCATCCATTCGACCATGACAATCGTCGTCGGGGACCCACGCCTCCTCCGAGGAGTGCGTCATATGTGCCTCGGCGGAACGATGATAGGCGCCGTCACAGTGGTGAGCGCAGGAATTCAGTCGACCCAAGGGAACCGGGCTTCGACGCAAGGTCTATCCTCGTTCAAGGCCTGGTCGACCGGAACAGAGCACACAGAGAAGACCGTGGCAGAGATCGTCCAAGTGGCAGTCGAGTGCATGTTTCTGGTCCCGAGTGTTTTAGCAGAGCCATCAGGGCAGTAGTGATACCTCCCACTTTAGGCTGGCATCCGGGGTCAGTAAGTTCACTGGTGAATCCAAGCCTGAAACTTGGCTTGAAGATTACCGAGTGGCTGTGCAGATTGGGGGCGGTAACGACAAGATAGCGATGAAGCATCTCCCACTCATGTTGGAAGGGTCGGCCCGAGCATGGCTGACTCAGTTGGCTCCGGGCAGTATTCACAGTTGGGAAGAGCTATCTCGAGTGTTCGTGAGAACTTTCGAGGGCATGTGCAAGCGACCTGGAGGATTGCCTGAGCTCCAGCACTGCGTGCAGAAGCCGAATGAGACTTTGAGGGAGTTCATCCAGAGATGGTCCACTTTGCATCACATCGTCCAGAATGTTTCAGAGCATCAAGCTGTGTGCGCCTTCAAGGAAGGCGTCAAATACAGAGAGTTGGTCTTGAAATTCGGTCGGACTGGTGATATGACTCTGGCTCGAATGATGGAGATATCCACCCAGTACGCTAACGGGGAAGAAGAGGATCGGCTCCGTAGCGGGAAGACCAAACCAGTCGGCCAAGAGACCGGTGGAGGTAACTCCAGCCGGAAGCAGAAGCGCAAGGCCGAGCCGGCGGCGCCCCGAGAGATTGGGGCAGTGAATCAAGGAAAGTTTAAGGGAAAACCTAAGGGGCCCTGGCCCCCTAAGAAGGTGAAGGACAAGGAAGGGAATGATGTGCTGGATTTCCCGTGCCACATCCACACAAAGAAAGATGAGGAAGGTAATCTGATTTACCCAAAGCATACCACCCGGCAGTGTCGACTCCTAATCAAGCAGTTCCGAGAGAAACAACCCAATGAGAAGGAGAAGGAGTCGGACCAAGGTGAAGATGAAGAGGAAGACGATGGTTATCCCAAAGTCAATTCCACTCTGATGATATTCGCTAACGTTGAAAGAAAGAGTCGATTGAAGGTCATCAACAGGGAGGTGAACATGGTCGCTCCTGTGGCAACGACCACGTACCTGAGATGGTCTCAGACAGCCATTACGCTCGACCAGTCTGACCACCCTTCTCGCGTGGCCACCCCTGGGAGGCAAGCTCTGGTGGTCGACCTGTGGTTGGGGGCACTCGACTGACTAAAGTACTGATGGACGATGGCAGTGGTCTGAACATCCTCTACGCTGAGACCTTGAAGGGGATGGGCATTCCGATGTCCAAGCTTAGCGAGAGCAATATGAGTTTTCATGGTGTTATTCCTGGAAAGAAAGCTGAATCACTCGGCCAAATCGCCCTTGACGTGGTTTTCGGTGACTCCAAGCATTACCGTAAGGAGAAGTTGACATTTGAAGTTGTGGATTTCCAGAGTGCCTATCATGCAGCGTATGCACGCTTTATGGCTCGACCATGTTATGTGTACCTCAAACTGAAGATGCCTGGCCCCAAAGGTGTGATCACAGTTACAGGCAATTGACAGAAGGCTGAGGAGTGTTTCCAGAAAGGCTCCAAGATCGCCGATGAACAAATGGCAGCAGTTGAGTTCCAAGAATATCAAAAGAACGCGGATCCGAGTGATTTGCTCAGAGCCAAGAAACCTGCCACAGATTCTGCATTCCAATCGACTGGTGAGATGAAGCCAGTTCATATTCACCCGACGGATCCCAATGCCGCACCGAGCCATATATCAACAACGCTCGACAGCAAATAGGAAGAAGCGCTCGTCCAGTTCCTCCGTGAGAACTGGGACATCTTTGCATGGAAACCTTCTCACATGCCAGGTGTGCCCAGAGGACTGGCCGAGCACCGTTTGCGTGTTGACCCCAAAATAAAACCCATCAAAGAACACCTTCGGCGGTCCGCCGTGCAGAATAGGAAAGCAATTGGCGAAGAAGTGGCTCGACTATTGGCAGCAGAGTTCATCCGTGAAATCTATCACTCCAAGTGGTTAGCCAATATAGTCATGGTTCCTAAGAAGGATAATTCACTTCGTATGTGCATTGACTTCAAGCATATCAATCGGGCCTGCCCAAAAGATCACTTCCCTCTCCCTCGCATCGATCAGATTGTTGACTCGACTGCGGGGTGTGAGCGCTTGTCTTTCTTAGATGCGTATTCCGGATACCATCAGATCCGACTGTATGGTCCCGATGAAATAAAAACAGCCTTCATCACCCCATTCGGGTGCTTTTGCTATGTCACCATGCCTTTTGGTTTGAAAAATGTCGGAGCCACATTCATGAGAATGTATCAGAAGTGCCTACTCACTCAAATCAGCCGGAATGTGGAAGCGTACATGGATGACATTGTGGTCAAGTCTCGCAAAGGTTCCGACCTATTGACCAACCTGGCAGAAACCTTTGCCAACCTGAGAAGGTATGATATCAAGCTTAATCTGTCAAAGTGTACGTTGGGAGATCCAGGAGGAAAGTTACTCGGTTTTCTCGTTTCTGAACGAGGGATCGACGCCAATCTAGAAAAAGTTGATACCATCCTCCGAATGAAACGCCCCGTACGAGTGCATGACATTCAGAAGTTGACTGGTTGTCTGGCCTCCCTGAGTCGATTCATTTCTCGTCTCGGTGAAAAGGCCTTGCCTCCTTACCGATTGATGAAGAAGTCTGATAAGTTCGAGTGGACTGATGAAGCTGAAGCAGCGTTTGCAGAGCTCAAATCCCTGCTTTCCACCCAGCCGGTGCTCGCTGCACCAATCAGCAAAGAGGTTTTACTACTCTACATTGTAGCCACTGGACAAGTTGTCAGCACAGTACTCACGATCGAGCGAGAAGAAGAAGGAAAATCTTACAAAGACCAACAAAAGCCACACAAGCTCGCCCCCACTTGGGAAGGCCCTTTTGTCATCACCAAGGTGCTCCACAACGAAGCGTATCATCTCTTCAACGTCGAACACAATAAAGATGAGCCGCACACCTGGAATGCGGATCTGCTCCGCCCTTTCTATTCTTAAATGTTTAGACTGATCAAATGTAATAAGAAATACCTTTAGTTTGACTATCAAAAGACATAATTTACTCCTCCCAAATAGTTGTTGTTTATTTCTTTTGTGTACATTACCTTAGCCGCGAATCTATTTAACCTAAGTCGATTCGATAAAAATCCTACCGAGTGATGAGTCTGCCTCTCACTCGGGGGCTTAGCTGCAGCCGAGTGCTCGCCTAAGTGATAAAAATCCTACCGAGTGGTGAGTCTGCCTCTCACTCGGGGGCTTAGCTGCTGCCCAGTGCTCGCCTAAGTGATAAAAATCCTACTGAGTGATGAGTCCGCCTCTCACTCGGGGGCTTAGCTGCAGCCCAGTGTTGGCCTAAGTGATAAAAATCCTACCGAGTGGTGAGTCTGCCTCTCACTCGGGGGCTTAGCTGCAGCCCAGTGCTCGCCTAAGTTTGAAAAAATCCTACCGAGTGAAGAGCAGTCCTCTCACTCGGGGGCTTAGCTGCAGCCCAGTGCTCGCCTAAGTTTGAAAAAATCCTACCGAGTGGCGAGTGAACCTCCCGCTCGGAGGCTTAGCTGTAGTCTCATACTCTCCTAAGTTTCAAAGAACCCTACTGAGTGAAGAGCAATCCCCTCACTCGGGGGCTTAGCTGCAGTCTCGTACTCGCCTAAGTTTTGAAAACCTTACTCAATCGGTCGACTGGAACGTCAAGACCATTGCTGAGTACCTTGCTGATGAGCTGATCAATGATGCGCAAGGATCACCAGATCAGTCGATCGGAATGTCAAGACCATTGTTGAGTGCCTTGCTGATGAGCTGACCAATGTTGCACAAGGATCACCCGACCGGTCGACTGGAACATCAAGACCATTTCTGAGTGCCTCGCTGATGAGCTGATCAATGCTGCGCAAGGATCACCAGATCCGTCGATCGGAACTTCAAGACCATTGTAGAGTGCCTTGCTGATGAAGTGATCAATGCTGCTCAAGGATCGCCCTACCGGTCGACTAGAACGTCAAGACCATTGCTGAGTACCTTGCTGATGAGTTGTTCAATGCTACTCAAAGATTGCTCGATCAGGCGACTGGCCATTCTTCTCCAGAAGCTGCATTAAACAAACGGACAATAATTCGAGAGGAAGGCAAATTTCATTCGAAGACAGACGCAATATGCGGGGTGATAAATCCGAAGTTTCTTAACCGCAAAATAAAGTGCTCGGGCATCAGGCCCGGAGGAGTTTTAACGATTACAAATCCACTCGGCATTCCGAGGCAAATAAAAGTGGTGACGTAATGTTTTTAATCACTCGGCGGGAGAAGGACTGGCCGGGTCGCAGAAGCTATCAAGATTGATGATGTCAGCGATGCGAGTGGCTGCCTCGAGGAAAGTGTCCATGAAGTCCTGGAAGGAGTGCTTCTTGGTGTTCGCCACTTTGAGAGCTGCCAGCTTGTCTTCCTTGGCCTCCTTGCAGTGCACTCGGACCAAAGGAAAGGTGACATCAGCCCCACAGCGCGCAGAAGATTTCTTCCACTCTTGCACTAGGTCTGCAATCTGGTTTAGCCGAGTCATCAAGGAATCGAGGTCTTGAGACATTTCCGCCTGAGGCCAGAGCTCGACGTCCACTCGGACCATCGCCGCCTTCAGCCGAGCCAGATAGTCGACTGCACCATCCAAGCGCGATTCCAGTCGAAGCAAGTTCATCGCGACTTCATCTTTCATGGGGCAATTGATGGGGTCGAGACCTGTCTCGACCCATCCAGTTTCAGCCTCGAAGTCCTGACAGAGTTCTGTTTCATCACAACAAACAATGAGTCGACAATATTGCAAATCCCAGTCGACGACGGTTATTTAACTGAATAGACATACCTTCAAGCTTCAGGACAAGCTTTGCCGCAAGTTGTTCTAAATGAAACTCTAGCTTGCGGTCTTGGTCCTGAGGCCCTCAACTTCAGCGATCAAGTTCTCCTGGTCCTTCCTCGGTTGCTCGACTTCACGATTAGCGTCCAAGATAGCCGTCTTCAATGTCGCGTTCTCATCCTCCAACTTGTCGACTGAAGCCAGCTTCTCGTCTGCAAGCTTCTCTTCTCGCGCGCTTCCTTTTGAGCAGCTGCCAAGTCCAGATCCTTCTGCTCCAGAGCTTCCTTCATCCTCTCTAAAGAAACAACACTCTTCAGACGAGATTGAGGTTGGCGATTTTCACTACGCACATTTGCTTGTGTGAATTCACTCAGTTCAAAGAGACTAAAAGAAAAGCCAGCACCAAGTGTGAAGCTACAAAGCAGACACAGTGACCGAGTGATTACCTCCCATGATGGTTGTTTCTTCTTGATCTTTCTTCAGATTCTTCTTCGCAAGTTCGAGATCAAGTTCAACACTGATATGCTTCTTCTTTAATTCGGTGAGATGAGCTCCAAGATCACAAGACCTCTGCAGCTAGAAAGACAGACATGTCAGTCGACACATACAAGTAACAGTGAAGGAAAAGATTTACTCTCAGACTACTGCCGAATCAAATATTCAACAGTAGTCTCGGGGACTACACCCAGTGGGTGCACTTAGCGTGCCCCCACTAGATCAGATCAATACTCAGCGAAGAGTTTTTTTTCAAAAAAATAGATAGAATGATCAACACTCATCAGACCTCAGTCGACTGCCAGCAGCCGACCGTGGTCTCGGGGACTACACCCAGTGGGTGCACTCAATGTGCCCCCACTGATTCAGAAAGTGCAAAATCGGAGATTTCTTGAGTTCTAAACGAAGGAACACCCAGTGGGTGATCAGATATAAAGCAACGTTCAAAAATTTAGTCGGAAGTTTACTGACCTGGACATTGGTCTGAAGGGCAGTGCTGGCATTGTAAGCTATCTGACTAGCCTCATGCATCACTTTCACCTGCTCCATGACAAGATTCGCCTGGCGAAGAGCTTCCCTAGTGGCACTCGGCGAGTCGTCCGGAGTTTGATATGCAGCAAAGAGGGATGGCTCCAGAGGAATCAAAGTAGCGGCCGGGTCAGATGAGTGGAGTTGCACTGGTGCAGCAGGCATCTGTGCAGTCGACCCCGACGGACGATCAGTCGTCAACGGGTTAGCAAATGTGACATTATCCCGAGCTATCAACTCTGGTGCCGGTGTCGACTGAGGGATTTGGACTTCAAGTCTCCTTCTGCTCGAACCTCCACTCTTCTTCTTCCTCTCCTGTAGAGGCACTTCTTCTTCCTCGTCATCAGGGAGCACAACAATATCTTGCGGAGCTACATAAGAAGAGAGGTGTCAAATTTTCAGTCAATCGACCACCCACTCAATTAAACAGAACTGGGTTGAATGAACTTATAAGCTCGTGAGGTGGCTTCTTCGTCTTCCGGTGCCTTGTCAACGTCCATGTCAGTGGCAGCAGAGGTGGGGCTGGAAGGACACAAGGATTAGTCAGTCGGATCGAGAGAACCTTCAGTCGACTTATGGAAACGCAAACAAGATACCCACCTTGTGGTAACGGGGACGACCATCCTGATTTGCGGCAATGTCTTTCGGGTCTTCGAGGGGGCGACTTTAGGCTTCTTAGCCACCTTCTCCGTCGGCTCCGGAGTCGATGTCTGAGTGCACTTCTGGGTGGCGGCACTTGGAGCCGCACTCTTCACACGACCGCCGGACGGATCGTGTTGCTGCTTGGATCGATGCTCAGAGCGCGGCGGCGAGTCGACCTTTTCCTCCTCGTCCGACTCCTTGCTCTCCTCCTCTTCCTCCTCTCCCGGGGACTCCCACACGCCACTCTCCTCCGCACTGTCCTCCCCCTCCTGGTCCTGCGCCAAAGCCTGTTCGTCGTTGGGCATTGAGTACATCTCAGTGAATACCTGCAAAGCAAATTGGTCAAGACAAGAGTCAGCCAACATAGAGCGCAGTCGGAGCGCAAGCGGAAAACAGTCGGAATGGAGAATGTACCTTGTCGGGTGGGTTGTCACTTCCAAAAGGGACAACTCGCCTGGATCCTCTAGGATTATCTTGATTACCCGTAATACCCTTCAACCACAAGGCCACGGTGTTGAGTGGCACTTCTTCTGGATGGACTCGAGTGGTGTGCCCGGTCCATAATACAACCACATCGAGTGATCACGGTCCTGGAGAGGCTGGATACGCCGAGCGAGGAACACCTCCAGCAAGTCCAGGCCAGTGACACCATCATTGATCAGCTGGACCACTTGGTCCACTAACATCCTTGTCTCCATGGTCTCGGCAGCAGTAACCTTCAGTGGAGCAGGAGTCTAGACATGGTCGAATGAAAAAGAAGGAAGACCGGTCGACTGACCTGGAGTCGCAACGTCCTGGCAGTAGAAACAGGATGATTGCCAACCCCTAACGGATTCAGGGAGGGTCACAGCAGGGAAAGCACTCCTATTCCTCTTTTGTATACCTAAGCCCTCGTACATCTGGATAACGTGGGTTTTCAAGTCACTCAACTTCGCCTTTTTAACCGACTGGGAGCGAATGGTGAAGATATGTTTGAAGAGACCCCAGTGCGGTCGACAACCTAAGAAGTTCTCACACATCGACAGAAAAGCGGCTAGATACGTGATGGTATTGGGGGAAAAGTGATGGAGCTGTGCCCCGAAGAAGTTTGAAAACCCACGGAAGAAAGGGTGCGGAGGAAGCGAGAAACCCCGGTCGGCATGAGTGGCGAGCAAGACACACTCACCCGGTCGAGGTTGTGGCTCCGTCTCTCCCTTCGGCAGCCTCGCCGCCCCCGCTGCAATCAGCCTAGACTCCTCCAGCTCGGTCAGATCCTCCTGCCGGATAGAAGACCGGATCCAATCGCCTTGGATCCAGCCCGGCGGCAGCCCCGAGCGTGATGACGATCCATGGCTTGGTTTCTTGCCCTTTGCCGCCCCCGTCACCTTCTTGGCGCGCTCTAGAGCCACCGTCTTGTCCTTCACCATGGTGGGAGAGCAGTGGTGTCAGAGGCGGAGGCGCTTGGTGCGGCGGAGGAGCAGAGGAGAAAGAAGAAGAGGCAGGCGTGCACAGTGCAAGCACCCCGTCCCCGTCGCCTTATAAAGGTTCACTTCCGAGTGACTGACGTGTGGGGCCGGGCAATCCCATCAAATCCTGCTACAGTTGCGCGCAGCGAATGTGGCGTAAAAGGCGGCACGACGATCGAGGCATCGCTGCTTATCCAGGTCCCCCTTTTTTCGGCGCCCTCCTGCCCGCGCGCACCCCCAAAATTTCGTATCCCACGGAATCCGGGATCCCCCGCGGGCAATCGCGCCCAAGATCTCGCACTCCTGCACGACACTTGACGCATGAGGCCACCATTTCAATCGACAACTTTCTGAATGGATCAAGGTAACCGAGTCGACTCCGAAGTACCAATGCAGGTGTTCAGTCTAGCAGGAAACACTCGCGGAGACATAAAGCGCAGGACAGGTCTAATGTTATCTTACTTTCCTCTCACACCTTAATCCATTCAGGGGCTACTGACGAGGATACAGACCCGGGGTAGGGTCATGGGCTCGACCTATACGTCCTACCCAAAGTCACTACCCTAGAAGATGGAAAGACCAAGAGTCAACGGAAGAGCACCAGTCTCATACGTCAAGTACAATCCACTCGACGGTCACACCACTCGACGGTCGCTACCTATCGTCAGTCGACCACAAAGAAGGTCACTCGACCATATCGAAGACCAGGAGTCGGAAGAGTACGCAACGGCCGGATATTTACTCCTTAGTCTTCATGAGCATTAAGAGTACTTAATGCTGGCGTTACCAGTAATGCCCCTTACTTTATGTACATTAGCTCCCTTGTAATGGAGGGGAGCTGGGGTCCTGGCGTACTCTATATAAGCCACCCCCTCCTCTGTCACAAGGGTTCACACCCTTTGTAATACAACACACATAATCCAATCGACCGCCTCCGGGCACCGAGACGTGGGGCTATTACTTCCTCCGAGAAGGGCCTGAACTCGTAAACCTCGTGCGTACATCTTCGCCATAGCTAAGATCTTGCCTCTCCGTACCTACCCCCCTTTCTACTATCAGACTTAGAACCACGACAGGAAGCAAAACAAAACATCGCAGAGGACGGGCTGCAATGCAAGAATGAGGGTGAAGGTGCAGGAGGATGGCACATGCATGACAGTGGACATTGAGTACAATCATAATCACCACCTCATGCAAACTAATGACATGCTGGTATTTTTGCACTCACACAAGAATTATGACCCCACTATTCTGGAGTACGTAAAGCTCCTGCAGTACCATGATGTCAAGCACACAACAATCATGTCCATGCTATCTGAAAATGAAGATGGAAGCTACTTCCTAAGCATGACCGGACGAGACCTGCTAAACCAGTAAGTATTCAAACACCCACATACTGCAATGTAAAATAGCATCCTAGCTCACAACCCTTTGCTAGCAAAAAATAAACAAATGCATGTTTGCATGTGATTTGCAGGAAAGCATGAATGCAAGGAAAGATGATTTAGATGATGTATTGAAACTTGTTTCATTCTTCAAAGACACGAAGGCAATAAATGATGAGTTTTTCTATGACATCCAAGTGGACAAGGACAAGTCAATTAAAAACATTTTCTGGTCCAACGCAAGCTACCGAGGAGCATATCCAGACTTCAGCGATTGCGTAACATTCGACACGACTTACAAGACCAACAGATTTCATATGCCCCTGGGAGTGTTTGTTGGAACAAACCATCACTTGCAGTCAACGATATTTGCTGTTGCCCTGATAAGAGACGAAGATGCAAAGTCATTCAAGTGGTTGTTCGATACATTTCTACGGTGCATGAACAACAAGCACCCAACTTGCATTCTAACAGGTGAGTTCAAAAAAAACTCCTCAAGTTTCATCATCTTTTCAGTCTATGGGTCTGTGTTGGTTAGTTGGGTACATTGGTTTTGTCTGAAAATAATGTAAAGAATGCAGTTCAACCACTGTTAGCACAGAAGTCCAACTAGCAGTACAAGAAAGCAAAATTATCTGTCACATGTTTAGAAAATAAATTAGGTATGAATGTGAAGTTCAAATACATGAATCATAGAAGTTCAAGGACAAATCTGTAAGATAAATATATGTAGCATGTTCAGAAAAATATAGTTATTTACGTGAAGTTCAAGCACTGCCACCACAGAAGTTCAACAACAATGCTTTAAGAAAAATTTTGATTGCGACACTACTAGTTTATCCTACTACTAACTGTGAAGTTTAAGCACTGATACCACAGAAGTTCAGCAACACTGCTGTAAAGAAAAAATACATGAGACATTCTTAGATACCATACTGCCAAGATGTGTGGTTCAAGTACTTGTACAACATAAGTTCACCATCAGTACAAAAAAAGAATCAAGTTTCATTTTTTTTAATTCATGCAGACCAATGCCCATCGATGGCAAAAGCTATACCACAATCATTTCCAAACACCGTCCACAAGCTATGCCGTTGGCACATCATGAAGAAGTACAGGGAATACCTCGCGTTGTTGTACAAAAAGTATAAAATATTCAAAGAGGAGTTCACAGCTATATTAAACTGGCCGCAGATGCCAATGGAGTTTGAAGATGCCTGGGCTAAACTCATGCACAAGTACAACCTGGAGAATGACCAGATGATGATGCAGCTCTAGAGTGATAGGAAGATGTGGATTTCAGCATATTACAAGAACATTTTCTGTGCTAGAATGACTTCCACACAAGAAGCGAGAGCATGAAACACGTGCTAAAGAAAGGGTTTGTCAAGGGGACCCAGAACCTACACAAGTTTGCTAGGCGGGTCAATGCTTGCATACAAACTCGGATGCAGAAGGAGAACGAGCAAACAATGACCAGCATGGTATGATGACAAGTACAAAACACCCCCATCAAGTTCTGTTTTACCTTCAACATGTGCAGTTTGAATTTAAAAAAATGAAACCCATGACTCTGCTTCGACTAATATCTCACTTTTTGACATGTGCAGACTAATCCTGTGACAAAAACAACTTACGACTACGAGGAAGACATGTCTATCAAGTACACGAGAGCCGTGTACACTGAGATGGGGAATAGGATGAGAAAGGCCATGCTATTTCGCGCAAAGCGTACAGCAGAGCCCACCAAGTACCTTGTGTACTACCACAACAAGCCTGGCCATGATGATGAAGAAAGATTTTCCTGGTCAAAGCATGAATTCCAGGTTATAGCTGACCCAGAGAATGAAATATACGAGTGTGAATGCAAGCTCTGGACACACATAGGTGAGCAAAAAAAGCTTATTAAATAGCTAGACTAGTAGTATCATATCAAAATTTATGAAACTCATTGCTGGCTCACAAACTATGTATTTTGCATTCATCACAAAAATGCAGGCCTATTCTACCTTCACATCATGAACATACTGGACTACCTCAAGCCTGGCAAATTTCCAAACAAGTATATCCTCAAACGGTACACAAAGACTGCAGGATCACAACCAACCTTTGATACAAGGGACTACAACACAACCGCATCGGATGACAGCTCAAGGCTATCGAATCAAGACATCTTCCTGCAGCTGAATTTGATGGTTAACAAGAAAGCGATGAGATGTGACCAGCAATATGACAGAGCCTACTATGTTCTCAAGAGGCTTGTGGAAGAGCTTGATGCAATACATTCGACAAATCAAGCGGATGCTGACGAAAGGATGGCTGAAGAGGACGCTGAAATTGAAGATGACCTTCATTATTATGCAGCTGAAATGCTCAACACCGCCGCTGAAGCCAACCAATGCAAGCAAGATGATGGCCAATCAATGGAGCAGCGACAGCAAGAGATGATGAAATTGCCGTTGTATTCTGAAACAAAGGGTAGGAAGAAAATTACTGCAGCAAAGAAAAGTGACAAGAGAGCTCAAATAAAGGCACCACCTGCAGGAAGAGTCATCGTGCACGATGAGAATGGAGTGCCACTTGGACACAGGAAATGCAGTGTGTGCAACCAGGTTGCGGGACACAACAAGCTGACCTGTCCAACACTCTTGGAAAGAAACAATGCTGAGGAGGTCAAGCAACCCAAAGTTCAGAAACAACAACCCAAAGTTATAGAACAAAAGAAGGGACCACACCCACAGAAAGCAAGCAGCAGGCTTTGTAGCATATGCAAGTAGTATGAACCACATAATGCAAGAACATGCCCGCAGCGCGCAGATGCTGCAAAGACAAGCAAAAAGCCAGAGAAGAAATAGAAAGCAAAACCTAGAGCCAGCAACAAGAAAGTGGTGGAAGATTAAGAGGAATAAGAAGATGAAGACGCAATTGAAGAAGAGGAAGACGAAGAGGAAGAGGAAGAGGACGATGAAGAGGAAGAGGAAGAGGATGATGAAGAGGAAGAGGAAGAGGATGATGAAGAGGAAGAGGACGATGAAGAGGAAGAGGTACATGTCAAGCAAAAACCTCTACCACCAAAGCCTAGGAGGAGCGCAAGCCTCATGAACAGTTAGAATAGGTCAATTAACACAATGCAAACTTATGTCATGTCAATGTGCAGAACATTATGTTATCCCCTGGTAATATACACTGTGAAGTTCAAGTAATATTACTGCAGAAGTCCTGGTATGTTATGGCAGGAAGTGATGTGCTGGTGTTGTATTACATGGAAGTGAAAGCAGTAATAAATTGAAAAATATACACTGTGAAGTTCAAGTAATATTACTGCAGAAGTCCTGGTATGTTATGGCAGGAGGTGATCGTGTTGTATTCCATAAAAGAGCAACCAGCAAATAATCATACAATTTTGAAGCTCATGTCAGCTTACAGAAGAAGTTCTGGTATGTAAAATCGATGTAGGAAAAGAATATGCTTAAAAAATAAAGTTTCGCCGCATAAACTAAGGTTAGCAAGCCTAAGACAACGCGTTCAAATGTGAAGTTCTGCTTGGATACGTGCAGAAGTTCATGTACAATGCCGACGAAGATAAAGAAACGTCAACAATATTTTTGCACAAATTTACATATGAAATACATTTGCACTTGAAAAACACAAAAAAACAAATATAGATTCTACGCAAAAGCATACATATTGGTTGGGTTGAAAATTACCAATACATTACACAACACAGAATATCCTCTCCATCTGAAACCAGCAGCCCAGCCACATCTCAAAGCAGAAGTTAAAGTCTACGATCATATGTTTGGGGCCCAAAATAAACAACACAAAAAAATCAAGCATTTCAACCAAAACTGAGGCAGAAGTTCAGGTACATCTGTTGGGGCAAAAACATTCAACACATGGATACTAAAAAATGACGCAGTACATTGAAATTCACAAAGCCAAATCATTCTTCACACCAAATGCATTTATCCACAATATCATAAGTAATAGTGCTACACCTATAGATACACAAATCACTAAAAACATTCTTACAACCAAATCTTTACGGAATTGTTCCAATCATTATCAAACCTAAAAATCTGTACGAAATCAAATCTACAATGAAACTAATGCTTCGAATTCATGGGCCAAAGGACTGGATCTCTTTATGGAGCTCTGAATGCATGACTTCATTCTTCTCGCTAAAAATCAGAGTGTGCATGAACTCAGCCTTCCAGCCATCTGCAGCAGCCTGCAAACAAAAGAAAGGTGAAAATGATGGTTTAGTAACGGATATCTAAAACCACAGCAGGAGCGTCTCACCAAAAACACACAAGAAAAATCAAAGGATGATGAGACAAGAACAAAGACAGAACATACTTCCACATCACCAAAATCTTCAACAATCTCATCGTCGTCATACGAAGAGCTGAACTTCACGGCAAAGAAACCACAATCATTACTCTTCTGCTTCGGAACATCGACGAAAGTCGGCCTCTTTGCAATAGTCACCCAGTTAGGCTGCTTGCTCACCTTGTATGCAGCCTTGCTGTACACCTCCTCGAGCAACCCAACAAATCTCTTCATCTTCCAGAAATAACAAAATTAGATGAAGTCAAAAACATGTTAACCAAAATAGTTAAGTTCAGGTACATAAAAAAGCGACACTTGCATAAGATTCACCTAAACAAAATAGCAGAAGTTCAACTTCTAAATGATAGTCAGTTCAAGCAGTATTACCAAAACAGAGACAGCAATATATTTTGTTAACACAAGGCATAATAAACTTCGTGTCAAACAAGAGAATGTGAAAGGAGGTTCAGGCTAAGAAACACTCACGATATTTTGGCAGTCCCCGTGGAAACTCGATCGCGACGTTCCATATTATCGTAAGAAAGAGAATCAAGGATGTCAATGCTCCCACGATATCTATTCACCACGTACACACTATAGTGCGCCATTGTGCCAATTGGCTTGAATAGAATCAAGAAAACCTGCCAAGAATGAAAGAAACGGTGAACACAAACTATAAAGCATAGGTATTGAACAACCGAGATGAACAAAAACTTCTTAACAAACTCAACAAAAGGATGCACATGAAATTAAAAAAAGCAAGAGTTATGAAAAACTAACCAGCTTTGCATTAAGAAGGTCTTCTTCCTTGCGAACAAACATTGGGAGGAGTTTAGCCGAATTTTTTGCATCGAACTTTGGAACTGTTGCGGCGTAGAAATCATACTCCAGGCAGTACTGTGCATTCACCAAAACACAATTAAAACACCTCCCAGATGCCACTACAACAAAACTAAGGCAAAAAAGGAGATAGGGGTGCAAAGAACTAAAACCTGTATGAAGTAGGGACTAAGTACAACCCTGTCAGCATTAGTGAATATCTCACAGGTCTCCGGCTTATCCTTCCACAAATATATGAGATAATCCATTATGTCTCCTTCCATCTGCTGCCCTTCACCGAAAAGCCTATAGAGGACATGTCCTGTGAGGTCAATCACATTCCCAGGGATGGTAAACATGCAGTAGCTTGTCCTGCAGAATACAAAAGGATGGTAAAAAAATATTAGAAGTTCAGATACAACAACAAACAGAAGTCCAGACACTATAACTCAAAAGGCAAGAGGAGACATAAAACAGAAGTTCAGATACTACAACAACGGCAGTTCAGACAATATAACAACATAAGTTCAGACACTACAACTCCAAGGCAAGGGAGCGACAGATGAGGGTAACTCACTCAGAATACTTCTCCGGACCGTCCTTACTCAGCACATACTGTTTCAACTTCCGGGCCTCGGATAGATGAGGGTAACTGTATTTTTTCAGGGGAGCGACAGGAGAACGCCACTTCAAATGCAATCTTGATGCTCTCTTGGAGGAAGTTATGTTCCCAGACTCAACTGCCGGTTTCCTCCTGGTCATCACAACATTCTTCCCACCTCTACCAGCAACAGTTCCAGCAGCACATTTAACATTCTTTGGGTAAGCAATCTTCTCAAAATCATCATCGGACGAAATCACTTCTGCTTCGGCTGCTTCGACTGCATCAGCCTTCCTGTAGCAAGGGGTTTTTGGAGTACCACGAATACCACCAGCCTGCTTCCCCAACTTGGAAGGAATGAGGGTCTGAGGTCTATCATCTTCTATCGGAGCTGTACTCATCGATTCCTCCCTAGGATGGTATTCCTGTGACCTGAGGAATGAGTAGTGGTAATCGATCAACTCCAACGGATCCACTGTCAAAGAAAAAAAGAAGAGAAAACATCACCATTAAAATACAACTGAAGTTCAGGAACATCACAATGTGCAGTCCAACTAATAAAGATGACATGGTTACTACTCAAGCTGACCTAAAAAAATTAGTTGCAGTAAAAAACTAAATGAAGTCCAGGCACAACCAGAGGCACAGTTCAAGATAAACCGATGAACTAGAAATCATTCAACTACAGCTAACAAAAACCATAGAAAGGCATCATCTCTGAAGTTCAATTAGAAAATAAAATGCTCATGTCCATTTAAGCAATGGAAGGATAGAAATTACTGAAACAAAACACACAAGCAAAATTAAAAAAGATAGAAATGAAGTTCATGTACAAAGAAAATGCTCCTCTCCTTCCGAAACCAGCAGCCCAGCCAAGTTTCAGAGAAAAATATGAAGTTCGGGTAGAATAAAAGATGCAGTGCAGGTAAGCAGTCCAAGTTCCAAATACTTACATGTGTAGTAGCCAAACAGAGATTGGAAGTCTATCTCAAACAGGTTAGAAGAAGCGGTTCAGTACAGCCACGTCTTCCTGATATCCCCGATATTCTCACGGGAATAATTTGCAAGAACCCCGTCATGATACGAATTAACATTCGTAAGCATGAAGAATCCGTAGTCAATACTGCCATCAAACGAAGTAAAAGAATAGTGTGAGAATAGAAAAGGAAAGCCAACGAATTAAACACGTCACAGCTTAAGTACAACTACAGTTAAATAGATGTGATAAAGAGAAAAAGTGAAACTCATACTTGTTTTGCTGCTAGGGAACATCAATCCAATCCAGAGGGAAATTGTCGATGGTAAGAGGACTAAAGGGTGTCTCCCTGTCGTTGCTGGCATCCTTCCAAAGCCTCTTGATGTTGTCGGTCATCCGCCGAAACAGGCTTACCGCACATTCATCTTTTGGTCCATAGTAGGAATCGAGAAGCTGGAACCTTGAATTCTTCAGGTCAAGGAATACCGACACCCAATGACCGACACCACCCATGGAAGCAGGAACCTGAGGCGGGTCAAAAGTAGGGAAAACAACCTGAAGCATCATAAACACACGAATCATTAAAAAATGAGAATCAGTATCAAAATGGTACAAAAGAAAAATAAAACAGATATTAACACAGTGGATCGCACTGCAAAACTAATACAGAGGCAAAGAACAAGATATTGCATACCGAATCATGTGCATCCATGCTATCTGGACTACTCACCATGAAGTACTTCCTCACACGGGAATCAAAATGACCTCTAAAAATCTTGTCCTAAAATAATGCAGATAACACCAACATATGAAAAAATACAAAAATGAGACAAACAAGTTTTAACTAAAAAATGGTAAGGAAAAAACGGAAAAGAAATCACTGTATGGTTGACTTACACAAACCCAATACGGCAGGATGAGTTTGTCTGATCCCTGGTACTTCACACGTAGACAGTAGAGGGCTACCTCGGCCACATTAGACCGGAGCATTCCGCGAGGAGCAAAAGATATTGCGACATCTTCAACAGAAGCTTCACACTCCTTGTTTTGGAACATAATCATTGATCTAAAACAAGCAAACAGAAAGTAAAAGAAGTTCAGCATCAGGAAACTCAAGAAGTTCATAACACATGTTAGCACAGAAGTTCAACTATATCACAACAGGCAGTACAGTATAGAAGAGGCCAGAAGTTCAGCACCAGAGAAGTAAAAAACAAGAAGTTCAGGTACATAGAGTTGGGAAGTTCAGGTAAGAAACCACAGGCAGTTCATAGGGGGTACATGGATGATGTAAATATTGAGCAGCTGCACTCACCTCTTGGAACGATCATTCCTAAGACTAGTTACACTGTAATAAAAGTCATCAACCTTCTTTCGGACGACAGCAAGGTCGCTATCTGCTCACCAAAAAGAAAATAGCAATTAACAGCAACACTCAAAGCACATAGATTCACGACAATTTCAATTAAGACCAACATTCAAGCACAAACATTCAAAACATAAGCACATCTCAGCTGCTACATCAGAAAGGATAAAACCACAGCATCATAGACATCACAACCCATGGATTACAAACCTCCACCAACATAGAAAACAGGTTCACTTAACATTCTTTACAACCCACACGACAAACAATAAAACCAGAAGTTCAACTTAGACCACACAGGCAGTTCACAGGGGATATCATGGACTAAACCAAACAACAAAGAGGGAAGGGGATGGGGAAAGAAGAGAGAAGCATGCTCCTCTCTTCATGGATCCTTTCCTAGACCAGTGGCAGCACTGGAATGATCAACCTCCTCTCCATAGCTATCGCTTTCGGTATCTTCACCGTCGTCTCTAGTAGACGTTGCAGCGTCATCGGGAAGGACACCAGCAGCAGCTGGAGCAACCGGAGAATCTGAAACAAGAAAAACATTTGGTTGTGCCTATACAGCATCAACATCAACTGATGGCTCTACTGCAGGAGACTTCTCTGGGCTTGCAGCAGCACTACCACCAGTTTGTACAGTAGACTCAACATGATCTTTCTCCAAAATGATTTCTCCAGTTGTCTTGCCCTGCTTAGCATCAGAAACCTCAGCGCCAATGGACGACTAGGGTTCAGTCAGGACCACCCTGTCGGAGCAGCCGGTGCCTGAGACGGACATGTCTGCAACGTTCTCTGGAGCAACACTAACATCATTATTCTGCTGCTGCAAAAAGAAACAAAAAGTCATTACAAAGGGCTGACTGAACCTCATGCACAGGGGCAACAAGACAAATGGACAAGAAAAAATGGTACCTTACTTTCACTGCCATGAACCTCATCAACTAATACATCACTAGAGGGGCAAGGATCATGCACAGGGGCAGCTTCATGCACAGGATCATCTTCATGCACAGGTAAAACATCCTCCCTAACCCCAGCACCATCATCAACAGCCTAGAAAATAATCATGTAGAAAACAAATACCTAATCAGCAAAAGTTCATGTTACATAATCAGAGAAGGCCAGGTATCACAACTGGCACATCATGGAAGTTCAAATACAGTAAACATAGCAGACTAGATATCAAACTACCATTAAGATACAAAAGAAGACAAAAAGGGACAGTCATCAAAGTCATAGAAGTTCAGGTGCTGAAGCACTTGAAGTTCGGGTCCTATAAACAGAGAAGGTCACCAAGGAAACACTAGTACCAAAAAGAAAAAAGACTAGAAAATAATAATGTAGAAAACGAATACCTAATCAGCAGAAGTTTACGTTACATAATCAGAGAAGGTCAGCTATCACAACTGACACATCATGGAAGTCCAAATACAGTAAACATAGCAGATAACATACCAAACTACCATAAGATACAAAAAGGAACAAAAAGGGCCAGTCATCAAAGTCATAGAAGTTCAGGTGCTGAAGCACTTGAAGTTCAGGTCCTATAAACAGAGAAGGTCACCCTATAACTGCATAACAGTAATAACTGAAAGCTAACAATGAACACTAGTGCAAAAGAAATATAAAAAGCCAACATAAACAAACCTTTTCGGTACACTCCACATGACCTCCTTCACGACCCAAACGAACGGGATCCTGCCTCTGAATCTCTCTCACAACAACACTCGCCTCATCTTCAAAAGGCTTGCAACGGGCGTCCTGCATTTCCTTGAACAGCACAAAGCTAGCTCGGAGGTGGGAAGTGCTCTCACGAAGCTCAGCAAGATATTTAGCTTCAATCGACAAAAGCTCCTTCGAAGACTCAGCATCAAAACCATGGCCGGGAGAAAGAATCCCATCCACGCGACTAAGACGCTCAACCGTTATCGGACGAGCCATCTCTCCACAAAAAGTTTCCAGAAGTCCATCAATCCTAGAAAGGGAAATATTCGCAGCATCGAACAAACTCTCGGAAGAAACGCCACATGCAGCACTCACACGGGCAAAAGAACCTCCTGGATCTACAGGGGGGCACCAGTGTTAACATCCCGCGAGAATTCAAATCTCGGAGAACTTCCACTACCTAGGCCGACGGCACGAGGCATAGTAAGAATAGGACGTTCGATACGCATAAAGAACACAACCTCAGGCTGTGTCTTCCACTACATATACAAAAACAAAAGTCAACATGTCGCAAAACAAATGAAAGAACATGGAAGCAGAAATACAGAAGACAGTAGCAGAAGTTCAAGTTAGTACCACAAGCTGGTACTGAAAAAATAGACAATGACAAGGAAAAAAGGCAGAACAATCAGATACACAAACTACACCAAAAATTCCACTAATGCCTACACACGTAGTACATTTCAGAAGTCCAACTATGTCTACATAGGCAGTACAACCATGTATGACCAGAAGTTAACATGCTTTCAAAAATGTTGGAAATTTACATAGCATAAGTTCAACCATGCATGTGCAACAACAAAGTTTAGCTTATTTCATATGAATATATCCAGAAGTTCACCTATGTACACAAAGGCAGTAATACCATATAAGCCAAGCAGTTCAGCTAATTTACTCGTCTGTATGAACCAGAAGGTCATCTATGTACATAGCAGAAGTTCAACCATGCACACAAAGGCAGTACTAACTACACAAAAAAGAAGAAACACTCACATGTAGTCTCCCAAACACCCAGTTGGCTGGGTCGTCATCACCTTTACTGACCAAGTCAGCCGCAGCGAGCTCAAGAAGCTTGGCGTGATCCATGTAATTGATGCGAGGCGTCCTCAAGTCAACATTAGGCGTCTTGCCAATGATAAGGCAGTCCAGGTACATAAGAAGCGGCACGATGGCACAGCTTGTGACAGCTTTTCCTCTGCTTGTACCTTGCTGATACCTAACAACAGCACTTCGAAGGTCATCAACAACCAACTGGCAGTAGTCCATATCTGCCATATCCTCAAACACAAGGTTCTCAGCCATTGTTGCCTCCCTGGACAATCGTGTAGACATTCCAGGGATAACCACCTTCGTGAAAACAATCAGGTAAAACACCTGTAGATCAAGATCATCCTTTGTCTCATCCTTCACAAGTTCCGCGAGGATATTCCTTAGATCCTTTGTCTTGATGTCGTCACTCCTAGCGTACCCAAGCTTGCCCTTCAACCTCATAATAGCATCATCAAACCCATCACTCGAGGGCCTGGGAGGGGTACGATTACCTTGAGGGAATCCAAACAAATGGTGAATAGCATCACTTGTAATACGCAGAACCTTGTTCGCGTCACCCATGTCCAGAATCATGGTTGCATGGTCAATCCTCGTGTAGATGTTGCCCATCAAAGGACGAGAAATGTTGGAATCAACCTTCAAGTCCAACACACAACCAAAACCAGCCTTGATAACCCTTGTCTTGTGCCTAAGTTGTAGCATTTTCGCACACGTCTTCACCTCTCCTAGTGAGCAGCGAACCGTATTGTTAAAACGTTTTGTCTCACCTCCTCCTTGGCCACCTTCTTCGGGCGCTTTGCATCCTCTCTTCCTCCTCTCAGGCCACTCCACAAGCTGATACTAAAAAAAATGAGATACACAAGCTACACAAAATTCCACTAATGCCTACAAAATTACACACTCAGTACATTTCAGAAGTCCAACTATGTCTACATAGGCAGTACAACCATGTATGACCAGAAGTTAACATGCTTTCAAATTGTTGGAAATTTACAAAGCAGAAGTTCAACCATGTATACCAAGGCAGTAATCAAACATGTATCTCAGAAGTCCAACTATGTCTACATAGGCAGTACAACCATGTATGAACACTAGTTAACATGCTTTCAAAAATGCTAGAAATTTAAAAAGCAGAAGTTCAACCATATACACCAAGGCAGTAATCAAACATGTACCTCAGGAGTCCAACTATGTCTACATAGGCAGTACAACCATGTATGAACACTAGCTAACATGCTTTCAGAAATGTTGGAAATTTAAAAAGCAGACGTTCAACCATATACACTAAGGCAGTAATCAAACATGTATACCAACAAGTTAAACTAATTTCTTCATGTATATACCCAGAAGTCCAACTATGTACACAAAGGCAGTAATACCATAAAAGCAAAGCACGTCGGCTAATTTATTCGTCTATATGGAGATGGAGCAGAAGGTCAGCTATGTACGCCAAGGCAGTGCTAAAAACAATAAAACTACAGCAATAGCGACAAATGCTCTAAAAACAGTAAACATGAGACATTCATACCTGATTAGCGGCATCATCATCATCGACGTCATCATCATCATAGCATTGAAATCAGCATCATCCTTGTCTTAACACGAGAACGCTTCTTCACACCCTTGTTGACCTTTGCAGGTGGAACCTTGAGCTTCATGTCACATTTCTTCCCCTTACCAGATGCACCAGCACCAAGCGGAGAAGGTGTAGGCGCGATAGTGGCAAGCACACGAGGACTACGGCGTGGCGTACCACCAAGGCCAAACCCTTCATCTTCAACAACTTCTGCAGGCCTTGAAACACGTGGGCTCCTCCGAGGAGTAACTTTACCAACTACTAGCTTCCTCACAGCAGTCTTCTTGATTTTCTTCTTAACAGTGACAACTGTGACATCACTACCACACGGCACGTCTTCCTCAACAGTGAGCTCAGCCGCATGAAAAGATCCAGGAACATCAGAACCTTTCTCAAGGCGGGCCGCCCTCTTCTTGTCAAAATCTTCTTGCTTCTTCCTCTTACGTTGGTCCTCCAGGAGAAGCTGAAGAGGCACATCCTCGGGTTGTGTGACAGGTTCAGTGCCATCAACAAACTGCGACTGCGTCTTTGACATCTGAAGAGAGCACAAAGGATCCTGAACGGAATCACAACCTTTGACTAACGGAGCCCCCCCCCCCTTAGCAGTAGCAGGGGTTTCTGATAAACCCAACTCAGATAAAACATCGTTGATGGTGTTCACAGCTTCCTCCTCTGTGGACACATCTGCAAAGAACACAAAAAATCGGAGCAAAAAATAAAAAAATCAGGAACAAAAACAAAAACAAAAACAAACGACATGAACAAGCTAAAAAAACATGGCTCAAAACTTTAAAATGAAAAGAAAAGGGGTTTCACATACTAGGTGAAGCAAGAGCTGCAGAAGCAAGATCCTCAAGGCTTGAAAAATTCTCAAGGCTCGAAGCAACCTCGGCAATCACAGCCAAAGGGATAATGGGTTATTTAGCCGCATCAGATATTGGAGCATCAGTATTAATCTCTAAAGCTCCATCTTGATCGCAGGCATTTTTTTCAGAACTATTCAACTCATCACCAACTACAAAAAATGCAAGTAAAAAAGGCAGCTGAGTTCTAATCCGCAATCCTACACCAAAGGGACTTATACTTTTACAACAATGTCCAGTACCCAGAAGTTCAACAACACCTCACAAAGCAGTAAACACAAAAAACAAACTAAAAATCTACAAACTAAATATAAAAACAATCTACACCAGAGGGGCTACTACATATATCATGAATGTCCAGAAGTTCAACGATACATAACAAAGCAGTAAAACAAAATGTGCATAACATAAGTTCAACCAAATTTCATTACAATCAAACAATAATTAAAACCAGAAGTTCAACTATGTGACCCAAGTAAGTAGCACATAAAAAAGATGAAAAAGCATAGACATAACCATTACTAGAAGTTCACACTATTAAGAATGGCAGTCCAACATGAATACTAAGTGAAGATATGGGCAGACATATATGAGAATAATGCTATTTAAAATACAAGATACAACTACATTAAGATACCTGTAGAAGGTTTTGAAGCCATGACAACACAACCGCCTTGATGAATGCAACTCCAAACACTAGAACAACCTGCTAAAATCTGCACATCAGAAAGATACCAAACATCTCATAGACAAATCACCAAAGGGGAAATGAAATCCACTAATCTCTGAACGGATAAAATAGCACACACAAGCATCTCATAGACAAATCTGACCACGGGGGAATGGAATCCACTCATCTCGGAACGGATAAAATAGCACACACAAGCATCTCATAGACAAATCTGACCATGGGGGAATGGAATCCACCCACCACACGCACAAGAACCCTACCTAATCTCCCACCAACCCATCAGAAAGAAAGGGGGTAGGACGCGGATGCGAGAGCAAACAGGAGGCGGGCTCGATAGATCTGGCGAAACTAGAAGCAAGCATTAGGAGGAGGGCAGCACTTGTACCTCTCCAGACGACCCCCGCATGCACGAATCCGTGCCGGTTCTTCCACTACCCATGACGCCACGCGCACCTTGCAACCGCGCAGGCAGTTGTCGCCCTCGCTTCAGAGTAGAAGAGAGCAGGCTGGGCGAGAGAGAGCAAGGCGTGGGGGAGAAATAGGAGCGGGGGCGTGCGCTGGTTACTCCAGCACGAGGGCAGGGGACAGGGGCGGAGAAATCAGGGGGAGTTGGAGGCAAGGAAGGCAGCGGAGCAACGGAGAGGGAGAGAGAGAGAGCGACAAGGGGAGAGGAGTTTTCTGACAGGTGGTGGCGAGGGAGATGGTCACTTAGTGCCTCTCTATCGTGGGACTTACAGCGCCACTGAATTTACAGTTTTACCCCCCAGCAGCTAAAATAGTACATACATGTGTAGATAAATAAATGCACCATTTGAATGCATCTATTATAATGAGATAAGATCACAAAACAGCATAGCTGATATCCTCAAAACCAAAAAAAGATGGCAAATACACTACTAAAGGAAGAAACACACATACATAAATATGCCCCTAAAAAAACAAGAGAAAAGAAGTTCAAAAATAAAAGAACAGAAGTTCAAGTACTCTAAAAAAAGAAGTAAAGGAATAAGAATAAATAAACCATAAAGAAACAAAAGAAGAAGTTCAAGTACAAAAACAGATGAAGTTCATATCTAACCCTAAAAACCCTAACATAGATAGTGGGGTCACGGATGTGACGGACTCGCCTCCGCATGCGACGACGCGGCACGCCGCGTTGTTGCCTGCTCTGGCTCGTTCCTGTCTCGGCCTCGCAGGGGGAGGGGGGTCCCGACCCCCTCCCTCCCCTGCTCGGCCTCGCGCTACCGCATTGCTGCGCTAGGATTTGACAGGATGCAATGCAGTTATTCTGTTTCCACCCCCACCGCAAGCACCCTAAACCCTAAAAACCCTAAGATAGATAGTGGGGTCACGGATGTGACGGACTCGCCTCTGCATGCAACGACGCGGCACGCCGC